>NC_041342.1:12316319-12431319 GCF_004354835.1 Perca flavescens | reverse complement strand
GGAACAAAACCCTACAAGTCAAACCTGATACTGAACACTTCCAGTCTCTCATTTTGTTTAGTTTCATTGCCCTGTAATCGCACTTGGGACTCGGGAGTGAGGACTTTGGACTTGTGGGATGAACAGTGTCCTGATGCAAACCGGATGAGGGGATGTCGTCAATACAAATGTACGGCAGTACGCGCTTTAGACACATTTTCATGACAGGAAAATAGTTTTCATGTGCAGTTGGAATAATTAAATTCTTAAACATCTTATCTCCACACACACGCACACGCGCACACACACACACACACACACACACACACACACACACACACACACACACACACACACACACACACACGTTGGCAGTATACCAGAGGATTTTACAGTGCTCCATGTATCTGCGTCACCGTGGTGGAAGAGAGTGGATGTATGAAGAAAGACAGACACTAAATGTTTGGTTCTGCTCAGTATCTTCACATCTCGTCTTTAGACAGTCCTGCTCTAAAGCGCTGAAACTCCAAGACGATGTGACGAAGTAATCTCTGAAACTCACAACATAGCGAGGCATCATAGATTCTGGCTGACCCCTCAGTTGTGGCTTTAATAGTCCATTATTTGCAAAGGGGGCCTCATGACCTCATGTGCTGGCAGTGGTGGAAAGTACTGTAGTAAGTACAGTTTTAAAGTACTTTAAACAAGTATTTAATTTTTTTTCTTTCTTTATATGTGCATATAAAACAAAAAAGAAATATACAATAACCTAATAAATTGCACAGGTGGGATAAAAACAAACCCTGAGGGCTTGTGAAAACAACCCACCAAGCATTGAAATTAAAGACAGCTGTACGTAGCCTAGAAATCTAGACGCACCCTAGCGGCAGCAAATGTAATTTGCAGCCAGGGTCAGTCTAGCAACTCTCCGTTGGCTTGCGAGCTGGAAAAACCAAACTCTAGTCAGGCCAAACACATCGTGTATAGAGTCGGTGGGAGGGCTTAACATAACAACGGCAGAATAATAACGGTTCCGTGTGGATTCTCTGCTACTTGAAAACAAAGAAGAGCAGCGGCCTTTCGAATCGAATTTGGCTGCGACTCTGGAAGACTTGGAGAGAAGCACTGAAGTCATTCTTAAAAAAGGAAGATGTGTTCGGAGTTTTGTCGACCGGATACGGCAAAAGTTTAATCTATCAACTAGCGTTGTTCTGCCTGGTTGTAGTGCTATCCTACTGCGTGTAGAGGGAATTTGAAAGACAACCGTTTATCCCGCCCCTCGGATTGAGCCCTGCCAATGGTGAGTTCCCAGACCCAACATCTGGATGGGTACATGCTTGCCACAAAATGTGCAAATTAACATAAATATCTTTTTAAAACTTTCTACTTCTACTCCACTACATCTCATCGGGAAATACATTACTTTAGTTAATAGTAACCTGACAGATTCAGATGAACAATATGAAATATAATAAATTAGAATCTATTATTATAGGTTAAGATGAGACTTTATTGATCCCTGAGGGAAAATTCACAAGTTACCCAATAGTATATTAAGTAATTAAACTAGTCCCCCCCTCCATTTTTTTTTTTTTAAATTAAGCCAAGTGTGGAAGTTTAGTGTTCTTGTCAAGTTGAAAGGAAAATCTTGCACAAAGGTAAACTTGAACTAAAGTTGGGTTGTGATTTGGCCACATACTCAATGAAAAACGTAAAAAGATTTACAGTGAGGTTGAATTATTAACAAGACAGCTAATTACACACACATTTTTATCTGCTTATTTAAATATTTGTCTAACACCAGAAATATTGGAATACAGAAACACTTTTTTTTATTTATTTACACAACAGTATAACATACATTATATCTTTCTATCTGCTTGCTTTAACCATTTATCAAAGCTGTATCATGCCAAACTGGCGGCCAGATGTACTAATCCTATCTCAAATCCCCACCACGGACACAAACGTTTACGTCACCTCAAGTTTTCAATTTAGTGTATTTACTACCAGTAATGATAAGAGTACAGTAGAAAGTGTTCTCTGCTACTGGCTTTGAAATATTAAAGAAACCAATAACAACACAGTATTTTCGAAATACAATTAGGGAACAGTTTAGGAAGGCTAAAATGACAAGTAAATGGTTACTGATCAAATACTGATCATTGTGAATAGTATGGTGTGAGTTGGAGGAATAATGTTCTCACAGAGATATTCAACATGGGGTCCGTGACCCCTAGGGGATCCTCAGAGTTGGTGCAGGTGGGGCTGCCAAATTATGTTTAAAAAAATCATATTTTGGAAGTTTTTTCAAAAATTAAAATGTCTGAAAAGATACATTAGATAAATTGGCCTATTTGTGAAAAAAACATTTAATTACACATTGGAGATAATGCTGCGTTCCAGGCGTAACTCGTGTTTTCACAACCTTCTGCCCGTGAAAGTGGCCTGGAACGGCAGTCAAACCCGTAACTTACTACTCGTGAACTCGTACCAGATGGTTGTAGCTTACTCCCAGTTACAGTTTGCCAGGAACGCTACCAAGTAGTGAGTCGTGACATGAAGTCGTAACTTGGCTAAAAATTGTGTCTGGAACGCAGCATAAGCTTACTATAGGTAAGGTAGCCATACAGTCAAAGTTGCATTTTCATCCATCAGTTTCCTCAGTTTAATGCAACTTAATTTTATACAGTAGGCTACATGTAGTTGGGGGTCCCTACTCTGTCTCTCTTTCAGCTAAGGGGTCCTTAGCATAAAAACGTTGAAGACCTCTGCTCTAACACAGCAGAAACACCCTCTCTTTTCTCAACGCTGCTTATGTCCCACCATAGCAAATTAAAAACAGCTGCCATGCTCACAAGAGCGTTGCAAATTTTACGACAGCTTCTTCCAGACCTTATGTGAGAGAAATGCTCTAAAAGATATATTGCATTACGGCAGTAAAAAACGTTTGTGTGGCCCCACAATAAGTATGAACAAATATGATTTGACTTGTTAGTGTCTGAAAAAGCCTGAATAAATCAACCTTGGAAAAAAGATATTCAAAATGTTATGTTTGCTGCATCATTACGTCATATGGAAGTATTGTAAATGTATTGTGCAGTTGTACACACACATTTCTTTCCTGAATTGAGCATGTTTGCTCTCGTTGGAAACTCTGGGATCCCCACTGGAATTTAAAATAACTTTGTGTGTGTTTTGACCAGCTCGGCCGGGTGAGTTTGTAGAGGGACCCATGTTGGGTACCGTAGAGATCAAGAGGTTAAAAAAGCAGCTGTAGAAGAATAGGGTACATAAGCAAGCACACACACACACACACACACACACACACACACACACACACACACACACACACACGCATATTCACATAAGCAGGGCTGCCATTTTCCACTGGTAGTTTTCAACATCTGTAACATAATCTCCAGGAAGAACCATTCTCAAAAATGAAAAGGAAAAAGAAACAAACAGACTCTTCTCTCACGTAAACAGCAACTTTTTAAATGCAGCACACAGGGCTGCAGATTGTTGGATATCTTCAAAAGCACCCAAACAGCGCTGCAGCTAGTTATTTTAAATGTAAGGTGATTACCACAGGGCAGGAGAAAAGCAAACACACCAAAACACATTTTTTCGTGGGTACAAATGTCATCTAAAATACTGCGCACATAACAAAGCAGCAGCACCAGGTGACAGCATGTGGCTGCTGCTGCTAGCGCCCTATATTTAACCGAGTCTCGGTGATGTCAATTGCGTGTCACAGCATGTACTGTGGTGTAGTAGGCTATAGTGTGTCGCCTCATGATTCATTAGGCTGCCATCTGTTAGCATCACGGAGGGGTTTGGGGCTCTCTGATTTTGGGGATTGGGTGGATGACAGACTTGCACGCACACATGCAAACCCACACAAACACACACACACACACACACACACACACACACACACACACACACACACAGCCGAAAAAGGCCAGGACGTAAGCACATGGGAACTCACTAATGCATGCACGTTCAGGGACATGGACACACACATGGACACACACTCAGAGGCACACATTGAATGTACATTCAGATGCTCTCAGGTCTGTGCGCACACCCAGATGGCAGGTGGCCACTCCTTCTGCAGGGAAGTCTTTGTAGGGAAAAACAAGGGCCGTGAAATGCAGCAGCAGCCACGTCACCATTTCATCTCTGAAAAAAAATGCCACCTAGTTTATAAACGCCTACCCAGTGTGTATGCTACGATAAATATATGTGAATGTTTTTTTGTTTGTTTATAATGGGTACTGTGTATGCAATAGTAGGAGTAAGTAAGACTAGTTGAACATGCAGTAAATCAGAGTCTGGTAGATCTAAAAAAAAAAGTCATGTGATAATGAATTCATAATGATCATTGAGCCAAAAGGCATTTAATGTGTGGGAGAGGACAACATCTGGTGTTAAAATACATTCATAAAGTACCAAACTGGAAGTTAATTCTGCAAGACTATTCAAATGTACTTAAAAATCAAATTTAAAATGTTTTCACAGTTATTGGAGGTGAGCACAGTATTTATTGGTCACACTAAATAATAATACTAATTTAAAGGGATTATTCTAATCTTCATAAAATCAATGTGCTACATCTGTAATTAGGAATAATTTGTATGTGTAGTTTGGTTGTGCTGGTATTTCCTCTGCACTACATTTCTGACATACTGTACATCTTTTCTGCTGTGGCCTCAAGTGGCCGTACAAACTACACAGGTTAAATGTTACGAACCGGTAAAGCAGCTGGCTGCCAAGTCTCGTCAATTTTATTTATGTAGCCCAGAATCACAGATTTGTCTAAGAGGGCTTTACAGTATCCTCAACATATGACACTCTTTATCCTCAAAGCTGCAATTTGGGTTAGGAAAAACAGGGATGCACCTCGGGAAGAGCAGCATGAATGGATGAGCAATAGAAGTCATATCCACAGAGTATACAGAAGTAGCAGTAGTAGAATTATAATCTGGTGAAAAAGAATGAGAATGTTTAGTGAATTATGTCCAAAAATACAATATTAAATAAACATAAAGTGTACAGAATGGAAGAGTTTTAGAGTGCAAAAGTGTCAATCTGAAGCTACTGTACCTTTAAAAGAAATGAGGTGAATAACTGTTACAGTAATTTGGCCACATATAGTACATCAATACGAATGTACAATTTGATTAAATTGCTTCAAACACATCCTTTCGCATTACCTTAACCTTCCACAGCACCATGGAAGTTTAATTCTTCCCAGACTTTTTCAGTATCCTAAAAAAATACAATCATAATCTATGGAACCGCCACGTTGTTTTTATTCCCATGTCAAACAACCGCTTGGTCTGCAGGAGGTTGTGGCTCTCAAACAGTCTGTGATCATAACTTAGTGTGTTTCCCCCTCTAGTGGTTACAATCCACACTCATCCTGATCCTGCTGTAATTACAACGCTACCAGCCAGCACCAACGTCTGAAACAAATGACAGGATTTCTTTCTCTGACATGCATTTATTCACCAATAAAAAAGTGAAACAAAGCAACACATTTAAAAAAACAAAACATTTAAGGTCTAATATAAATGTTACTGTATCTGATCAGACTGAGCATTTTTAACCAAATGACTTGCTATATAATTTAATGTCTGAGTTTCACCTCTACTTCTTCTGAGACTGATGACTAGAGCTGTGTACCGAATGCCATACTTTTTAGGCACGGACCAAATTGCCTCCTTAGTATTGCGCATCAACAAATGCCTCGTCATTAAATACCCAATTTCAATACCTAAGGAGTAAACATCATCAGCGTCAGTGAGCCACTAAGCATGCAGCATGTTTCTATGAGACCTAATAATGCTATCTAAAAATATACAGGTTATTTTTTATTTATTTTTTGCATGTCTTGTCTGTTTTGTCCTTTTGTGAAGGACTTGAAATATATCACGAATGAGATGTATCAATGTAATTCTTCACATTGTTTTTGCAAAATAAAAATAAATAATAAAAAAAAAAGTCTAATAATACTTGTGATTGGCTGTTTAGAGTTACACGTCGTAAAGACATGCCAGAAAAACTCTACATTACGCACGGAGACGGGGCTCACCTAGTAGGAGCTGAAGAATAAATAAAAAGATATGTGTCGTGATGTGTAATGCTGTCATTTCTTTTTGTTTTATAAAATTGGTATCGAAAAAAAGTATCATTTAGGAACCGATATTGAAGTCACGGTATTGGTATCGGTACCGGTATCGACATTTTTTGAATGATACCCAGCAATACTAATGACTAATGACATTGGATCTGTTCGGGAAAAAAATGTGCTTTAGAGGTATTCATCTTTTTACTCTTTCTTGGATAAAGGAAAGATGCCTGTGTCCTGAAATACAGTAGAGTAACTAGTTTTGGATTTCAGCAGTGGTCGTGTTGTACCCGGCTGCTGCTGCTGTCGCTGCCAGCCTCAGGAATCGATGAGGCTCTGGAGGCGATTGGGGAAATCAGTCATGCTGAAAATATGGAGTACAGCAGTGACGCACACAGCAGCCAGCCCGCCACAGCCACACAGGCTCTATTGACTAATCTGGGTGTGTGTTTGAGGAGGGGGGGGGGGGTGGCAGCTATATTGGGACCTCTGACATTGACACTGTTGCCCTTTGGTTGAATGGCCACAGTTGACACTTTTTTTCCTCGTTATTCTTTCAGTCACAATCACTTTCTGCCCCTCAGAAAAAAAACCTTTGTGTTTTCTTTTTACCCTGTTACCCCCCCCCTCCTGCCATTATCTCGCCGCTGGGAGCGGTACTATCTCTACCCACGTCCTCTCTATCACTTCTTCACCGCCCTCTCTTCTGTGCCTTTACCCTCTTTGTCCAAATTATCTCTTTTCCCCACTTGGTCGGCCGTTGCGTCTGTCTCTTTTGCTCTCATAAAATCGCACCTCCTCAAACTGTAACGAGCTGAATGGATGCAGCACCAACTATCTTCTCATGATACTGACTAAGAGCCTGTGTCATTTAAATGAACCACCCTGGCAGAGAAGCCATAAAAAGCATTGTCGAGAAGGTTACTAGGAGTGTGGGAGTGTAGTGTAGTGTAGTGTGTGTGTGTGAGTGTGTGTGTGTGTGTGTGTGTGTGTGTGTGTGTGTGTGTGTGTGTGTGTGTGTGTGTGGTCAGAGGATGAATAGTGCCCTGGTACTGTTAGTACAAGTGAGGATAAGAGCTGCCTCTATTGTGATGGACACATCTGGATTACAAGAGACTGCTTTGTCTCAGTTGCACAATAGCAAAGAAAATGATTTTATTTACAAAACAATTACTACCTTAACTAATCTAAGTACTAAGTAAGTACTGCTCTAACACACACACACACACACACACACACACACACACACACACACACACACACACACATCAATGGTATCCTCTCCATCACCATACCATAAATATACAGTATAATTGTCTTTACTGGTGCTCAAAATGAAAAGCAACTTTTGAACTTTGCTCCGATGTGACGCTCCCAGCAGTGACTCCACTTCAGTATTAGTACATTTTCAGTATATTTTTAGCCAGGAAACTTGATGTACAAATCAGGTAAAGAGAATAGAGGCTTGTTCTGTTCCCTTCTGCACTTCTGTATCCCTGGCTGCGGTCGAAAATCTCCTGCTTTGATCTCCTCATATGATCCAAACAGGCTCACGGCTGGAGGAGTTCAGATGACACTTGTGAAGCACATGCTACAAGCCTAGAGTTCAGAAAAGTACCACACTTTGCGCACAAATAATAAATAAAAAAAAAATCCCACAACAGATCTGAAATGTTCCTCTTTTTCTTTCAGTACAAGAAAGACGAGATTCTTTATGAATCTGTGCAAGATTATTTTTAAGATGCATCTCTGATTGTGAGTTGCCTTCCACAATGCATATGGAGTGATGTTGACCTCCAGATCCCTATGTGTGTATATTCATATGCTGTGTGTGTAGTCTTGTACTTGTTATGTATTAAGTCTCTGTTTTTGGTCTCTGTAAACTTACATAACAACCTGCAGGTCCTGCAGGGATCTCATGATAGCTGTAGTACACTTTATGTTTTGGGGCCTGGTGATAACACAGTTGTATCCACAACAATGAAGCCAATCAGTCTCATCAGTGTGTAGACAAGAGACCATGTTACCTGAAGTGAGTTCATTTGACATTTTTTTTTTTTTTTTTTTTTTTCCCTCTCTGTTTTGTTTCCTAGAGGACAAGATAGAAAAAAAAGAGATGAAATCTGCTCCATCTGCTGCTGTCATGGAAAATGAGCCAATATTTCTTCAGTCCTGTTATGAAACGCAAACGTCCTGGAACCACATGACATGTCATACAGTGCCTAGTCTTGGCTCCGGTCCATTGACCCCAAGGAGGGCCATCAGTGGACAGAGCCATCGATCCACCATGCCACCCGGAGGCCAGCACCGCCAATCACAGCAAGCAGCACACCAACAGCAACACCCGCCGGCTAGGCCACAGCACACATCGGGTCATTTAGCAGTTTTTTTGTCGTTAAACGGTGTTAAAGTTAAACAGGACACAGGTGCAGACTCACCACTTGATAACTATTTGTTATCACTAAAGCAAACCAAAGCACTGCTTTAATCTTTCAGAGAGTTGCCAATGTCGAAATGTTTCCCATTTTAAATAACTTTTTTTTAAATCGTATTCCATCTATATGGTACACTCAGACTGGGGCCTGAAACATCACGAGTACACAACACCCACACAATGGAATACGACTGTTAACACGGCAACGCAGCGGCAGTGTCAAACAATTCTCTCATCAGCTGATTATATTTTACGTACTATCACAGTGTTTGCTTTTAGGATTTTGTTTTTAGCAGTGGGGGCAGGTCTGTCCGAACAACAACATTGGGCACATCCAGTTTAAACCCAGCCCAACGACCTCTGAATAGTTCTACATGTTGTTAAATTGCAATGTGAGTGGCAGCCAACGGTGCATTATGTCGGCAGGATAATTTAAAAGGCAACCGCAACTACGTTTTTTGTACAGCCCTATTTCTGATACCGTGGTGGCAGAAATTTTGCCATGGTGGGCCGCCACTACAAAATCAACATAGAGGAAACACTGCTATCAAAGGCAATAACAGCTACTTGCTACTTGCTAGATAAATAAACAAGTAAAAACAGCTTCCCATACCTCCTGAATATCTGCAAACACATGTATTATGTTGCTATCGCCGCACGTCAGCGACTGTCATCACGATCACAAAGCTCTCAACACACAACCGTATACATACCCAATGCACGAGTGCCTGCGGGTGGAGAAGTTGCCGTGCATCTTCCTTGAAAAGCGGGAGTCTTTGTTCATCATTTTATTGGCGGTTTGAAAAAGAGTTAGGACGGGTTCAGAGGGGCATCAAAATAGCAGGTTTGGGAGGCGAGGGATAAACAAAGTGAACTTCTGTGGCGCGACCAAAACCCCCATGCTGTCATGAATCGGAAAGGAGAGCTGTTCACATTCCTTTATGTTGTCTGTGGCCACAAGTTATATGTGACAGGTCCCTCTGAAAAGGTAATGCAGGAAGAACAGGTCCAAGAATGACAAATGTAAAACAACACCAATATGCAAATCACAAGAGTCTGATCAGCTGCACCTGGTGCGAGCAAAATCGAAAGGACGACAGGGCTGCTGGGTATTTTCTGTATTTATAAGATAAAGGTTATTAGCTAGAAGCTATTTCCAGCTCAGTGCAGCATCAATGGATCAAAGTGCATCAAACTGGAAATTCAATTTGCGGTTCAGCTCTTGGTCCCGGTGTTAAGGATATGTCCATGTGTTTTAGTGGAAAAGGAAGATTCAATAAGGTTCAGCTCAGTGTGTGTGTGTATATGTGTTTTGTGTGTGTGTTGTGTGTGTGTGTGTGTGTGTGTGTGTGTGTGTGTGTGTGTGTGTGTGTGTGTGTGTGTGGGAAGAGCCTAAAAAGGCAACAAGTCTTGACTGTTAGCCGATCATCTCACTGACAGTGAAAATATGGGGCTGAAACAAATTTAGGTGGAAATGAGTGCGGTATCGGCTGTCAGTGTTCATCTGGGACAACTTCCTTATTCGTTCTCCTTTCAGTCCACCACAGACTTGCCAAGACAAACGCTTCTCTCGTGGGTTTTTTCTCTCTCCACGTACTCCTAAATGGGAAACAGAAAGCTTGAGTTCTTCCAAATGAGCAGGCAAAGAAAATTCCTCAGCAATGGCCCCAAGGTATTTTTCTGTCTCTAAAAATCTGGTCCAACAAACTTGAGACAAAGATGTCCATCTGAACATTGGGTTGCCTCTGTGATGCTGCACCACCAAACAGACTGAGCAGAGTTATTCTTAGTGGGGGGAAAAAAGTGAGCTGGAAAGAGTGTTATAATCCCATCAGATGCTCTCTGGAGTGGGCCGTCCCATGTAGTCCCTGTCAGTGGGCTATAACTGACTTCTGCTATCTCTTCTCTTCTCTCTTGAGAGTGGTGGGACCAAATTCGGGCTTAAAACAACAAACAACAACAACTCTATCTCCCCTGAGAGAGAGAGTGAGAGAGACAGACAGAGAGAGAGAGAGAGAGAGAGAGAGAGAGAGAGAGAGAGAGGGGATGGTGGAGGGAGAAAGAAGGGGTGGGGTGCTGGGCGGTTGAGAGAGAGAGAGAGAGAGAGAGAGAGAAAGAGAGAGAGAAAGGCAGAGCGAGAGCAAATTACAAGAAGAGAAAGTTTGAACAGCGACGAGTAGTAGTGGGACGAGTAGAGGTGAGGTGAAAGCGGAAAAGAAGAAAAGAAAGAAAGAAGAAAAAATGCTATATTAGAGTCTTACAAGCACAAGTTTTTTTTTCTATGAGAGTGTGTACAGTTTTCGTGACACCAGCCTGCCTCCATGCCAGCAGTAACAGTAGTTCACCAGTCAATCAATACTTCAATATTGTGTGTAATTCAATTTCCCTTTTTAATATTGACTTCTCCTCTCATGCCACGATATAATCCATCTGATTCGCACAATATCCTTTTTTACTGTTAAACAAAGATTTGGTGTCGTCAAATTGGTGACTGTGAGAACACTAAAGACAACACATGATTAGAATGGAAGGGCATTTTTTATGATGAGAGGGAGGGAGAAGACAGGAAGTGTCCATTACAACACATCTGAGGTTTATTACTGTCCATGACAGCCCGGCCATCAGGGAGGTCAAAGGGTACAGATGACTCCAGCCCAAGACCCATACGGGCCTAGCCTGGCTCCGCCCTCCTACGTACTTCCGTTCGGTTTGGTAAATTAACTGGATAGTCTCGCTGTTTCCCTTCCTGGCTGGCTGTCCGAATTGCCCACGGCTCGCGTGAAAATAGACCTGGCGCATATCTTTAGCGCAGCGGAGAGCCACTTCCCGCTTCTGGGACGCGGCGCGCCACAGCTGGTGGTTTATCAAGCATTGACTTGAATGCCCACGATTGCTTGTGGGGG
The DNA here is from genome assembly GCF_004354835.1 of Perca flavescens. Lineage (NCBI taxonomy): Eukaryota > Metazoa > Chordata > Actinopteri > Perciformes > Percidae > Perca > Perca flavescens. Next base: position 12,419,864 of record NC_041342.1, on the reverse strand, counting down.
TCGCAGCGCAACCAAAACACAGCGCAGACGTGCCTGGTGGAAAATAGGGGTAAGGTTGACCCTTAAATCGGGATCAAGTACAGCAATTTACTTACTGACTTATGTATTTCACCGACAATTCAAGTTAAATGTATTTACGTGATAAATATTGTTATCATTAAAACACATTTCAACTTGTCATCTGATACAATGTTCACAATAACAGCGGGGGTCAGATGTGCTGCCAATGTAAAGATGTAAAGTGAACTGCAGCCTGACCAGCTAAGCCAAAGTGCCTCACCACAAATCAAGGGCTCAGAAAAGAAAAGAGCAGGTACAGAGAGAACAAGAAAATGAATGAAGAGTAAATGTATTTGGTCACTTGTGATTTGATCTTATGATGTATTGCCTTGCAGTCATTTCTTCAGTCATTGTTTGATTTTGCTTTTCTCAAATTATTCATTGGAGGGCCTTTTTCCTCTCCTTGTTTTGTTTTAAGGTAAAATGAAGGAATATAACTGCATTCTCAGACCTCTGCTATTTAATCTTTACATTCTCCTGTTTCCTGATATTATTCATAGTTTTAATATCACATGTACGCAGATGACATTAATGTATATAGCGTCATATATATATATATATATATAGTGTTACCAAAAAATACAGTTCAATAGACTACCTGCATCAAACAAATTACCCTAGTAAATGGATGTTTCAAAACGTTCTCCACTTAAATGAGGACAAAACTGAATTTCTTGGTTTTGGGGCCAATGAAGAAAGACTGTCTGTGCTCACCTTTATAATCTGTCCTTAAAGAGTAAAAAAATCGAGCTAGAAATCTCTGTGTTATCCTGGATTCAGACCTACATTTCAGTAGTCACATTAAATCAATAACAAAATCTTTCCTTCTACCACCTTAAAAATATTGCAAGGATTAGGGACTCGATGGCAAAACATGATCTAGAGAAACATGTACGTGCTTTTTATCTCTAACACGCTGTACTACTGCAATGGACTGTTCACAGGTCTGTCTAAAGAAATCAATCAGACAGCTTCAGCTGATCCAGAATGATGCTGCCAGGGGACCAAAAAAGGCTCAGCATAAAACTTCAGTTCTCAGATCACTACATAGGCTACCAGTTTCTCACAGAATCAAATTTAAAATGTGTTTGTTTCTCCAATACGAACCTCTCAGACCTCTCAGGTCTGGCTGTTCCCAGTGTCAAAACTAACCAGGCCGAAGCTGCCTTTAACTTCTGTGCTGCTCACATATGCAACAAATTGGCAGAAGAGCTAAGACTTGAGACAATGCTTTCAAATTCAAGCTAAATACCTACCTTATTTATCGTTTGTTTCTTCTGCTTTTACCTGTGTAAGTGGTGTGACGTCATGGCCCTGTGAAAGGTGAAGGTTATTTAGGGACACCGGTAATATGCGCTCCCTCCCTCTCTATCTATCTATCGGTCCGCAGAATCAGGAAGTGCAGCGGGGTGTGAAGGCCATACATTTTGCCTTGCGGTAGGTGCCGTGTTCATTTAAACATCTACAGCATGTAACGTGAGGGTGTGTAAGGAAAGTTGTTCAATTAGGAAATGCATTTGTTTTCATAGAGTGCAGAAGACTGCAGTGACGGAAGACAGGTTGCCGTATAGGCGCTCTGTAAAACAATTCCAGTCAGTTGTTTAGATAAGCTCAAACTTGGAGCCAAGATAATGACTGCAAGCTACGAACTGTGAAATCTATCAAATATAGCAGAATGTACTTACAAGATGTTGTCAGTGTATTGTCTTTGTTTTTCTTTTTTAGTATCGGTCATCACAACATTAAAACATGCTGCTGGTCTGAATGAAACCTCAATGACTTAAAGGTACGGCATACTGTCTGACCATTTTAGGAAATACATTGTGTCCTAGAATATGCTGAAAAGTATATGCTAAAAGTAATATTGTCTTGATTTTTTTATAGGACTGTCTTCGAGTACAATATAGACATTGTTTTTTCCCACATTAATTTAGAGTAACGGGCATTTATTTGTATAATTTGTTTTCTTTCTTAGTTGGGTTTGTTCTATATCGCTGACGGGCGCTGTGCAAATTCTAGAGTTGGTTATAGGCTCAGACATAGCTTTAGAGACCCCTTATTGCCTGCTAGTGTGGATTGAGGTGTTAAGTCTTCTATTATTCCCTGCATGTAGTGAACAATGAATGTGTGGGTTTTAAAGTGTGCAGTGGTATTTTGTTCAATTGGAACTCATTGCTCTTTTATAGTTTGTAGTAGTTTGTATTGGGTCCTAAAACATATTAATAGCCTCTAAATTATTCCTGTGCATTTTTGCTATTTATATCAAGTGATTGTGTCGGTGCCATTGCACTTTCCCCATAAAGTCGCTACTGTGTAGCTCCACGCTGGCGCTGTTGGCCTTTTCCTATTAGTGTTTTCACACACAGTCCGCATTAATTCATGCAGATTTTGTGAATGAACTCAATTTATATTTTGTAACTGTCATCCTGGTTTCTTCTGGACACATACCTGTTTCCCGCACTACACCTGTGTAATCTGTACATCACTTTGGGTATGAAATGTGCTATATAAATAAATTTGCTTTGCCTTATGTGATTTTATTTTATTTTTTTCAATAAGTGACTTGACCTTTTGTGCTTTCTTATCATATCGAGTATACAGAGCATGGCCTAGATGGGTCGATAACACTGGGTTTGGAAATGGTTGTTAGAGACTCCATCTCTGTCACTACGAGGCTAATGGCCAGGAGCTTATTTGAAATTGCCCGAGTTGGTGGGTGAGCAGAGGGTGGGTGGTGATAAGGGGCTTAATTTAGAAAATGTTGTCCATAATTCATGGCCTGGTCCATGATAACCATCAAGTTAAAGTCTCTATTCTGAAGCTGGGCCTCAAAGTGCTCAGTGCATAGGTACTTGAAAGTATATTGTATATATACATATACATACATATATGTATGTGTATATATATATATATATATATATATATATATATATATATATATATATATATATATGTGTGTGTGTGTGTGTGTGTGTGTTGTTTGTGTGTATGTTGTAACTAATGTTTTCTGTTCTTTCGGGTCCTTATATGTGTTACCGGACATTATATATTTTAATGTTTGATAAATAGCGGTGTCTTGTAATGCCATGCGGGATGGGCCAAATGTTTGGCATGATACAGATTAATGAACTACTTGGGGGTAAAATACACACATTAATGTAACTGATGTTCTTGAAAAAACTTTTTAGCAAATTTCATTTTGCTACTGTGCAGAGTTAGCCCATTGTCTCTATTATTCACCATCAGCCAGCATCATGTTGAGAAAAAAAAGCTGCTAACAATAACTATAATAACTAACAATAACAATAACAGCTATTCAAACAACACGTTTTTTTACACCAGGATCTTTTTAAAACCTCCTAAATGTACGGTCCCTACCCAGTCACACACCAGCCAAAGGATAATATCTCTTTCCTCTACTCTGACTCATTACAGAAACACATCCCCCTGATGCTCAATGCCTTCATTTCACAACATAGCAGCCTCTAGTGGGAAATAACAGGAAATGCATTGTTAACTTTCATCCAGAGAATGTGTCCTGAACATAACCCGTTTTTTTGTTCTACTACTAGAACTGTACAATTTGACCTAAGTGAGAGAGAAAGTGCTGATCTGAGGTTATTTCTTCAGGCTCATTTTGAAATTTTTTTATTTAAATAATCCCAAACTACTATAAAATGAATACATTTAAATTTAAAGGTCCAATATGTAATATGTTTACTGTAATAAATCCAAAAATGACCCCAATGTGTCATCAGATCAATGCTAAGTTGAAATACTATCTTTTCTGACAACAATGTTAATTTCCAGTATTTTCTCCTTTTGAAATTTCCATTCCGTGACGGAATTTCTGTTTGTGTTTTGGCCTGCGTGTTGTTATCAACGGCCCAGTTTGACAGGCAGGCTGGGTTGCCAGATATACTTGTAAAAACGTAAACCCAGCACGCTACAGCTGTAACGGTAGTACAGCAATGAAAGCAGCAAACAAACAAACAGGATCAACGAAGATAGATTCTACCCAACCTAAAAAAACGTAATATTTCTAACAGTTGCGTGACCAGAGACGTAACAAACCCTGGGTAAATATTGGAAATGTGGGCGCCCAGATATAGAGGTTTACTCCTCGACTCAGCGGGCCCGGGTTCGACTCTGACCTGCGGCCCTTCGCTGCATGTCATTCGCCCCTCTCTCTCTCTCCCCTTTCATGTCTTCATATCTTGTCAAATAAAAGCCTAAAAATGCCCCAAAAATATTTTGGAGATGTATTTAGAGCCCAAAAGGATGCAGAGTTGGCTCATGTTCTCCTGAACAGGTAAGCATTAGCTTCAGGCTAATTTTGCAATTGAGACACAGCCAGTAAAGTGAACACGACTGGTCCTGGCTAACGCCGCCATGCTAACCCTGCTAACTGCTAACGTTACCGGAGGACCAGGCAAATGGGCCACGGCTGTTTACAACGTGCAAACGTGCCTGTTCAGCAGCCGTAGCCGACAACGGTGAGGTATTTTAAGCTAAGAGAGGGGGGCTGTAAATCAGAAAGAAAGGACCGTGAGTTTGCAGCGTGTTTAGCGATTGTTGCCGTAATTCTAAGCCAATAAAGTGTGTTCAGTCGGGTGGAGAGGACAGCAAGGTAAGGTAGTGGTATGTTTAGCGGTTCCTACTGTAATTCTAAGCCGATGAAGTGTGTCTGTCAATCGGGTGGAGAGGACAGCGAGGTTGTTGTGTTTTTAGCGGTTCCTACTGTTATTCTAAGCCAAAAAAGTGTGTCTGTCAGTTGGTTACAGAGCTCCGCGTGAGCACGGGCTTTTATGACTGTCAATATAGCCAGCATCTACCGTTAGCTACTCCGCTGTGCTGTGGAGTAATGTCCGGCTATGTGAGACTAGCGACTAGCAACATCGTTGTGGATGCTGCGGTCTCAGCCTGGCAACCTCCGTGAACTTCTGAGTCTGGGGAGGAGGGGGCGGGGGAGACGATTTTTGAAATTTGTACTGCAGTAACTATTTTAAACACTAGCTGTCAGTATTACATATTGGACCTTTAAATAAATAAAAATATAGTATAATTTGAGATTATCACTTTAAAAACCTTAAAAGGCTGCATGAAGAAATGTCACTGATTTATACCTGGACACCACATGATTTTCTAAAGATTATATTGTAGATAATATTGGTATTATCTAAACAAGAACTAAACATATCACTGGTTGCAGAAAGTCTTCCACGGTCCTCCTAATCGACTACAGATGTCCATCAAATAAAGGGATGATTATTGTGTTTGTTTAAGTTCTTCTATTCTTTTAGAACATTTTCAAAATGTATCAATGAAAGACATAATGAAACAAAACTGTCCGTCACCAACGTTTCTTTTGCAAAAAAAAATATACATTTGACGTGGTGTCTCTGGAGTGGAAAAAGAGGCTTAATCAACTGAGACAGTAAGTGAAAATAACTTTGCAGGTATGTTCTATATTTGGGCTGCCTGCGACATTTATTTTCCGCTGGACCCCCAGTTTGTTTAATTCCTCCTCCTTGCCAGCCATCCTGCAATAACTCATGTCCATCCATTTACTTCAGCTCAGACATTATGGGACATTGCACATACCCTGCAGAGGAACACTTCCAGTGGCCTGACCTCGGGGGCTGTACAACATACAAGCTCTGACATGTTGAATATCTGCAGGCATCTGACTTTCCAGATTGAGTCTTGAAATCCACTTGACTGGACTCCTCTAATATTTAGATTTTCAACAGACACACCGAAATTAATGAAACCGTTTTTGAGCGTTACAGTAAACTTTGGAAAAGAAATGTCTCCCAAATCTCCTATTATGACACCATTAAACGCTATTGGGGGAAATTACACTCCAGACTACATGTTCATGAAGGTCAATGGACTTGTAAACACTTTCTGAGCTCTCTAGTAGACTTCTTCATAACGTTTAATATGCATTTCTTGCCAATAGAAATAAGACAGGGCTTTACAGCACCGGCTGGAGTTTCTTCCATGCTTTTAATTGTATTTCACTGAGGTGGATGTGATCTAATATCACTGCAACAAGTTGAAGACAACCCAGCCTGTGTATGTGCTGAGGAGCAAGCATTTACAAAGACATAGGAGGCATGTGCGAAAAAAAAAAAAGTTCATTCCAATTTTCCACAAGAGGCTCTTATTGTGAAGAAACGTACACACAAATGAGGAAATACATTGTCCCCTTGAAGCAAAAAAAAAAAAAAAAAGAACAAATATCTGCATGTTTGCATATCCATCCCCACATATGTGTAAAACCCTGTTTATTCTTCCTCTCCAAGGTCAAGTATGGTTTAACTGGTCGTACAACTCTTGCCTTGACATCGTTAGCCAAGTAAATGTTTAATTTGCATTGGAATCATGGGTCAGGTCTGATGCAATAATGGCTCATAAAACTAAAGCCATCCAACAGGCACCAGGGCAGAGCTGCTGTAAACACTCTATACAAACAAGAGCTATGGCCATTGTAACGGATTTTAAAGGTATCGAAGGAAATGGAGACTAAATGGAACATGTTTTAGCTAAGCAGGAAATATCCTTTTACAAGCTGTGGGTGTGCTTCATTAAAAAAAAAAAAAGGTTTTGTCGCTGACAGATTAAAGTACTTGCTTGACAGAGAAGTGGAACAACAAACGGCTGAACCGGTGACAGCAAGGATGTGGTTGAGCTGGGTGTTTGCTGAGATGATGCCGCTCAGTAGGGTAACAAAAACTCTGGAAAAAACCCACATACACCTGTAGGAAATGAAGCTTTTTGAACTCCAACTCTTACTATTGACCTTTGCTGTTCAACAAAAACCTCTGGGAGTTTCTTGTGGCTCAAATGTGTTTTTCAGCCATAAACAAACCAAGCATACGGAAGCGAAAAATCAAGTATCAACAGCGACCACGCTGCATCTCAGTAAATATCAGCCGGTCTATTTATAGAGGATGGAACCGCACCTTTACAATCCTCACATTATGAGAACTTCATTTTGCCGAATTTCCCTGCAACAGCGGCTGATTTTGTTTTTCGGGTAGAGGACAGGGTGTTTAACTGAAACATGAGCATCTCGTGGTCAGGATCAATTTCACAAGCTAAGCTGAAGGGCAACTGTTTTCTTGAGGTGTGAAAGGCTGCTGCCTGCACAACAGTAATAAGCCAAATAACATTCATTAAGCTGACGCTTTTATCCAAAGCGACTTACAATAAGTGCATTCAACCATGAAGATACCACCCAAAAATAGCGATGCAAATACATGAAATTAATTAAATAAGCAAAACTGCTTCCGGTGCTACATTTTACAAAAGACAGCAAACATCTGCAGCTGAGTAGAGTAACCCTCCGCCATGTGACAAGACCAACTACTACTACTACACACATTGACTGAAAAATTAAGCAGCAATTAGGCTATAGGTAAAGAACAAAAAGAGAAACTATTGTAAGTTTTTAAATAATGGCTTCAGTGCTTATAAAACCCTCAGGTCACAGTGCAAGTCTGTCAACGTGATTGCATATTGGCTCATGAATTGAGTATTTCTGCTGTGGTTTTGCGGCTCACGAAGCGTTTGTCACCTTTGCCATCTTGGCCTCAGAGTTAAGGACTCTACCTGGGCGTGTGGGCCACAGTGAAGCGGCGCCTCTGGAGGTTGATGCTGCGATTCATCAGGAGCCTCCGGAACAGCAGCGGGGAGTTTCGAGGGGACCCACGTGGAGAATCTTTGGGTGAGAGCTTCGGGGATCCTCCCGGGGAGCCCGCTTTAGACCGAGACATGAGCTGAATGACGGGCAGCCGGGTCACCCTTTGGCCCTGTGGCCTCTCCTCAACTTCAGCCTGCTCCTCCTCGGAGCTCTCAGAGCACAGCTCGCTCATGGTGGACAGAGGACGCTCAGTGATCAGGTAGTTAGGGTAGTTAGTCCCTTTGCTCGTTAGCTCACTTTGGTCCAAGGAACAATCTCTGATCTCCTTTTCTCGGGTTCCTCAAATAAACTTTACAGGGCTTTCCCATGACATGTCAGTTTCTGTAGCTGTCTCTCTTGCCTTTTCCAAGTCCAGGAACTTAGTTAGTGCCTCTGGTCCAATCCTGGCTTCCTCATATTTGAACTAAACCTGGGCCCCTTCGTTATTACTCCGAAAATCTCTTGTTAAAACACTCAAGTACGCTTCTTTCGAAATCCAAAAAGAGCACCAAAAAGCCAACACTACGACCTCTCTACCAGACTTTTTTTTTTTTTTTTATCTTTATTTGAAACCTATCAGTTCTCTTTCTTGTCTCTTCCTAGGGAGCACGCTGACAGCCGTGCCGGGCAAGAAAGTCAAACATTAGCGTTGATGTACTCTCTCTGCCTCTCTCCCCCAGGCTTTGTTTACATTAGTGCTAGGCCTTCCCTCTCTCCAACTAAATATGGACGTCTGATTTACAGGGAGGAGAGGCATGACAGATCACCTCCGTCTGCTTCTCTCTCCCTCGTTCCAACTCTCTGCCCCCCCCCCCCCTTCCCTCACTCCTAATCTCACGGAGCACATTGTTCATCAACTTTCAAACTGTGCTCCATAATTACTTCCTCCAGTGTATAAACATTAAGCCGTCGCCTGGCTTGGCCTCGCAGCTTGCTCTTCTTATGCTCACTCCAGCTGACTTTGCACACTCAGGCTTTTCCCTCTGGTCCCCGAGGTGCTGTTTGTTATTAAGTCGCCTATTTCCTCAGAGACAGCCTTTTTTTGCCTTTCACATGCTCCGAGCGCACCAGGAAGAGTCACATGAAGGGCCTCTGACTATAAAAAGCAGAGGTAGATAAAAGCTATAGAGAGCATGGGTGCTGTCACGATGGCGCTCTCTATCTGTGACCAGAGGCCACATCATCCTCCTCACCCCCACCCAATCTCTTTGTTTATCGCCGGAGAGTGAGGAGAGGTCCTCCTGTGATTCAGGACTCACAGCTAAACACCGGTGCTGTCTAGAATAACTGAAATCACCTAGGGAGCTGGAACATCTGACACAGGCGCTGAACCTATGACCAACAGATGGTAGGGAGAGCAGGGAAGAAAGCTTTTTTTTTTTTTTTGGTTGGAGGTCATTTTGTGGATATACACTCAGAGTTACTGTACTCGTATGTATTCTGGAGCAACAGTACTGTACTTACTGTACCAAATGTAGCACCGCAGATGCATTTCCGGTCAAATGCATGTCAAGTCGTTTTTTTTTATATCAGCCGTCATCACCAAAGCATGTCTCAAAGGACTATACTGTACAAAGGATGAGTGTATAACACCGGATGTGGCTTCTGCTCTGTCCTCAGTCGATAACTTCCATTTCACTTTGCAGACACCAGGTTCAACACTTCAGCATCACCAACACATCTATTATGGATGATATCTTTCTCTGGAGAGCCATTAACGGGCAGCGACCTACAGTACAGCTTGCTCTGAGCGTGCCCGCTGAGATTTTGCCTTTAGATGTACGAATTAAACAAATAATGTGCTTTAAGGCAGAACTGAATTAAATTGTGTCAGTGAAGCAAAAGGTATCAAACCTCGCCTCAATGTCTTTTTATTAACAAAGGGTCAAATGATTAATGTGAAAAGGGGCGTAGTGATGAACCCACAGAGATTTATCACCAGACTCCCTCAGCATTACAGAGCGTATAAGGGCCTTTCCGCTCTTTATTTGGGTTTTATGGCCTGCAACTTTAATGTTTTGGTTTAGTCTCAGTTCTCTCATCAACCCCCTTTTCAGGCACCTATTTTTAGCAAAAAAAGCTCTGACAAACCGACTGTACACTCCCTGCTCAGCAAAAACAACAGCAGACAGACAAAGTGGTGCACACGGTGAAGCGTTTAGCCGCTAAAGAGACAGGTTTTTTTTTCCTCAGGAGTTAGCGGAGACCAAATCAGAGGTAAAAGTCGAGTGAATATTGCACTTAACATTAGTCGCGTTAACACAAAAATGACTCCAAATTAACGCTAACGTTGCTGCATGTCTGCTCGATGTGTAAATAAGCAACTGCTTGCCATATCAAATGTGATATGTCAGCGCTGTTGTGATATGACAGTTTGTTGTGCTGCATCCAAGTGGCCAAAAATCTGTTAATACTGCTTTAATCTTCTTCTCTTCTTTGCTAATATCTTTCATTAGCAGAAGATTGACATGTCCATTTGTCATCAGTTATATGTCAAATCAATTTGAATCCTTTTTCTTTTTTTTTGGACATATTTGAATCACTGCAACATATCCTGTAGTATGGACAATGCAGTTAAACTTGTGCTATGGCCAGTGCGTATTGTTGAACACTTTGATATTGCTTTGTTCTAAAGCCTAGGCAGTAAAGATGCTCTCTTCCCCAAGTTCAGCACATCTGAGGATAATCCTGGGCCCGAACCAATATTCCTGGCCCTGAAGTGCATCATCCTACCAGTCATGCGGACAACAATTCCCAGTTTGATTTAGGGAGGCCAGAACAGAGGGTTTATTCCTCCCACAGGTCCTGGAGCGGCGCTGATCAAGTTCATCAAGAGGTAGTTCTGGTGGATCGGTAATGTGAGACAACACGTATGTTACAACACGTTCCTCATTGCACCAAACAAGACACTGAGACAGCATCTCTTGTTTTGAAAATGTAGCTTTGCTTTCTTTGATTAATTTCATGCATTCACGTGATTCTCGCTATTTTTGGGTGGTACATTATCCCTTGTGTTGTCTTCCCTTCGACCATGAACTTGTTGTCCATCCAGGTCAAAAGTGAATTAAAATTTCTGGTGCTTTTTTTATGCTTCAGTCAATAAATGTAATTTACATGACATTTTACCTAATGTTTGAGTTAAAAAAGCAGAAATTATGATAAGATCAGGATGTTGAGTGAATCACAGACAGGTTTATGTCAAAGTTTAGTCACAATGCGGTTTAAAAACCATTTAAACATGTTTATAAAGTTGAATAAAACACCCAAAATTCAATTAAAGTAATCATTAATTTGACGTGCAAAAATCATCCATGCATCCATGTTATATTTGGGCTTTTTGGTTCAAAGAAACCCATATTTCTGATATAGAAAACTTAGAAAACTGGTCAAATTTGACCTGAGGACAACATAAGGGTTAGGAATGAAATTTAAGACCTTTATCACAACATCAACTAAGCCCTAAATTCACTTTTTTTTCAAGCCAAGTATTGCAAAACTTGCACTTCCCCATAGCTGAAGAATAAAATCTGTTTTATGTCTGTGGTACAATCCGAAAGAGACTCGTGCCAATAACACAAAAGCTGATTGGCTGCAGTATAAGTTGCATGTTGGTCTCATTTGTCTTAAGACAACAATATTATATTTGGACAAGGGAAAGAAAGAACTCCAACACCACGGAGTAAAAAACAAATGAGCATTAGACGTAGCGTTGCATGGACGTAGGAAAATGAAGACCTGTTTAAAATTATTTAAGACATAGAACACAATACTTCAGCGAATTTAAGACTTTTTATAGCGGAAACCCTGGTAATAAAGTCAACCTAGAGCTTAAGTTTTCCAAAGAGACACATTTCATGGCTCTGTTCAAACTCATGTTAAAGGTGCCCTGCCACACAAAATCGTTTTTACTTGCACTTTTTGAAATATGTTAGGTCCATATGTGTTTGCGTTATGTTGTGAATGTGAAAATGAACTTCTACCTCCTGTCAGCTCTAGCCACTGAAAAGAAATAAGCAGAGAAATCAGGCCAATTACAAAAGCTGGTCAGTCGGACATCGTGTTGACTGAGATCATTACTATTCATGAGCTCGCCCAGTTGGGCTGGGTAAAGGATGCTGATAGCCAGGCTCTCATTGGCTAGCTGTTAGCCAATCAGAGTCAAGCAGCTTAGCTCTTGAATATTAATGAGACCTGGCACAAATCGAGCTGAGTCTTCTTGCAGGCTTTCTCTACCATACTAGATTGGCCTGAAACAAGGTAAATTGCGCTTACACTGACGTCCGCTAACGTGCAAGTGGCACGATAACTGGCCAATGAAACATGATCATTATAGTGTTTCAAGCGGGCTCTAAATCGAACACAACTAAGCCACACAGCCAACGGATGGGACGCAGCGCTCCCAAAATAAACTAAATATTGCATACTTATACACTTTCAATATAATATTGTGCAACGTGATATTACAATAACGATATTGATTCGATATATCTTGCACCCCTACCACAAAGTCATGAAATACGTGTGGCAGGGCACCTTTAAGACTCCCATCAGACCACCACCACAGCCCTTCATGGTATACATCCCAATTTGGGAAACCTTGGTCATCTTCTGATTTTGGGAAGCATTCTGTTCCCTCTAGGCTCCATCTCCAGAGTTTCTTTGTCAATCAAACAGACAGACAGGGAAAACAAACCAGGACTTGAACCCACTACCTCCAGCCCATCTAAGTGGTGTGGGCAGAGTATGCTCACAGCACTTGTCTCTACTACTGATGTCATAATTTCAGGCGGTGTTCAAGCCACTGCTTAATTTTGATGGATAAATAACAATATCAAATTAGTGACGTGATAATGAACTAATTCCGTTCGATTTTGATTCGATTTTCCCTACTCCCAGCTCATTGTCATTTTAAAACAGCCTGCAGCTTTAAAATGCTGCTCCATAAACAATTTCTCTGGCGCCGCGTCAAAATTGCACTACCAACTTGTAAACAGGCGAGCACATGGCCCTCTTCGCAAAGAAGGAACACAATGAAAGGAGTCATGTCTATTGCTTTATACCTCCTGATTTATAAACACTAATGGAATGAATAAAGCCCGATCACAACAATATATCAACCTATTTTCCAGAGCCTCATCTGTAGAGTTTTGACAATGGCACATTAAATGTTATGAATCTGCATGCCAGTGTGTTTGCCTTGACACGCTGACAAATGATGTGAAATTACAGACAGTTTCTAAGTACGTGCTGTACAGAATGTTCAGAAATTTACTTTACTGCGCCTAAGTTAAAGAGTCCATCCATCCATTCATTACCTGGGGGGACAGCGCTAACCACTGCCCCACCGTACCACCCCTAAATAAAAGAGCATGAAGGCAATGCACCAATGAAGGTGCAATGTCTATATTTCTACTGTATCAGGGGCTATCATCTGAATAAAAAAATATTTCTGTGTTGCAGTGCACCACTGGCAATAAACTCATGTTGTTGCTCATTTTAGAATTTTCAAAAGAATTTCACTTCAGAAAATACGTTGGTATAGAGTATGCACGTGTTGCTTCCAACGTTCAAACTAATTCATATCATAAATTTTTTGATTTGTCACGTGAAACAGTGTACGAACAAGTACAATTTTAGTGAAATGTTACGCCGTAAGCTCCTTTAACTTGTGCATGATTGATAAGATGATAAGCAGAACACAGAAAATGAGATTTTATATATATATATATATATATATATATAACTATGATGAAAGTTTGTTCGCTATGATACAACCGTGTCTTTGTCCAAAGTAAAGCCTAACCTGATCACCTCTGTTATGCAACTACCTACATAAGCAAACAGCTCTGTAGGCATTCCTTCCACATGTGAAAAAAAGAGAATAAAGGGGCCGCACACATGCATACAGTGTAGATACAGTTGAAACCAGATATTTACATACACTTAAAAAAAAAACACAAAAACATTTATTTCTTTACTGTCATGCATTAAATCAGAGTAAACATATTCTGTTTTAGATCAATACATATTAACATATTTTTTGCATTTGTTAAATGTCAGAATCGAGCGAGGGAGAATTTTTATGTATTTTTTTTATCACTTTCATCAAAGTCAGAAATATACATACACTTCCTTAATATTTGGTAGAATTGCCCCGAAACTGTTTCACTTGGGCCAAACGTTTTGGGTATCCTTCCACAAGCTTTCTACAATAGTTTGCTGGAATTTTGGCCGACTCCTCTTGACAGAACTGTGGATGCAGATAAAGGCACACCTCAAAAACAGAGCGTCTTTCTTTGACATCATGGGAAAATCAAGAGAAATCAACCAAGACATCAGGAAAAGAATTGTGGACCTCCACAAGTGTGGCTCATCCTTAGGTGCAATTTCCAGATGCCTGTAGGTCCCACATTCATCTGTTCAGACAATACGCAAGTATAAAAAACATGGGAATGTACAACCATCATACCACTCAGGAAGGAGACGGATTCTGAGTCCCAGAGAGGAACGTTTTTTGGAGTGAAATGTGAGAATCAATCCCAGGACAACAGCAAAAGACCTTGTGAAGATGCTAGCTGAAACTGGTAAGACAGTGTCATTATCCACAGTAAAACGAGTCCTGTACCACCATGAGCTAAAAGGTTACTCTTGGAGAAGAAAACCACTACTTCAAAACCACCATAAAAAAGCCAGGCTACAGTTTGCAACAGAACATGGGGATACAAATCTTAATTTCTGGAGACATGTCCTGTGGTCTGATGAAACAAAAATTGAACTGTTTGGCCTTAATGATAAAGGGTATATTTGGAGGAAAAAGGGCAAAGCTTTGAAGCCTCAGAACACCATCCCAACTGTGAAGTATGGGGGTGGTACTATAATGTTGTGGGGCTGCATTGCTGCATAAGGGACAGGTGAACTTCACAAAATAGATTGCATCATGAGATAAGAAAATGTTATGGATATATTGAAGCAACATCTGAAGACATCAGCCAGGAAGTAAAAGCTTGGGCGCAAATAGGACTTCCAAATGGACAATGACCCCAAGCATACCTCCAAATTAGTTACAAAGTGGCTTAAGGACAACAAAGTCAAGGTATTGGAGGGGCCATCACAAATCCCTGATCTCAATCCCATAGAACATTTGTGGGCGGCACTGAAAAGGCAAGTGTGAGCAAGAAGGCCTATAAAACCTGACCCAGTTACACCAGTTCTGTCAAGAGGAGTCGGCCAAAATTCCAGCAAACTATTGTAGAAAGCTTGTGGAAGGATACCCAAAACGTTTGGCCCAAGTGAAACAGTTTCGGGGCAATTCTACCAAATACTAAGGAAGTGTATGTATACTTCTGACTTTGATGAAAGTGATAAAAAAAAATACATAAAAATACTCCCTCCCTCGCTCGATTCTGACATTTATCAAATGCAAAAAATATGTTAATATGTATTGATCTAAAACAGAATATGTTTACTCTGATTTAATGCATGACAGTAAAGAAATAAATGTTTTTGTGTTTTTTTTTTAAGTGTATGTAAATATCTGGTTTCAACTTTATCTACACTGTATGCATGTGTGCGGCCCCTTTATTCTCTTTTTTTCACATGTGGAAGGAATGCCTACAGAGCTGTTTAGTGTATGTAAATATCTGGTTTCAATAGTACATACAGTGTAGATGGGCAAACATGCTACAAATGTGCAGCTTGAATGTTTTTGGAGAAACAATCACAAGAGCCTTGTTTGTCTGATCTTTTATAGTGATAATTATTTAGCAGTGTGATAGAGGGGAAGAGCAACGCCTTAAGCAGGACACTTTGTTGGATCATATGCTCAAGAAGCAAATCCACCTAATTCTACCTAAATTAAGCAAAAGAAAATATCATCAAGCTCTGCTGAATACTCCAAAACTTTACAGGAAACGGAGTTGGAAGTTATCCTAAATACAGGACGACAACATGCTGGATTCACAGGCGCTGTTTTTATTTATTTATTTTTATTAACCACGTATCGTTTTAATCATTAATCTAGAACATGTGCCCAACTGTTTGGAAACTCACTCCTTTTAACAGAGCCCACAATCACTTAAGCTAAAGGAAAATGTGCGGGCTTGCTGAAAGGAATTGGAGGTTGAAAGTTTGAAATAAAAGAAAAAAGAAATAAAAATGGATCAACATCAAGTTTGTATACCAACACGCAGTGTTGGGAAGGTTCACTTTCTACATGAACTAGTTCAAAGTTCAGTTCACAAATTTTAAAATGAACTAGTTCAGTTCAGTTCATACTTGTTTTCCATATGTTGCCGCGAGCTATTCTTTTTCAAAATTATTGCCACAGCCTATATAGAACCACAGACAGCAATTATTTTATCAGCTTAAACACTGAAACTATGCGTCAGATATCATCTTCATATCCAATTAGTCCAACGTGCCGTTTCAGGTTTGCTGTGGATGTGACTGAAGTGCGGATTTTCTTTTTGAAAGCCAGCCGGCAAAGTTTGCACAGAAATGTAAGATTTTTCTCATCCTCACCGACCTTGTCATAAAACTCGTTTAAATGATCATACGATCATCCTTGCTGCTTCGTCGCCTCCGCGCTGCTTTTTGTTTTGCGGCGGTGCGACACCGGTGGCTGGTGTTGCCAGATTGGGTGTTTTTTCCGCTACATATGAAGGCCTGTTTACGGTGTGTTTTAGCCGGGTTTTGGCCTGGAAGGCTCTATAGAAATCTAGCACCCTATTGAACAAAGTTAAACTGAGAGAGCGTGCCGTTCACACACGCCAGAATGAACAAGTTCACAGTAATGTTCATCAGGCAGTAATACAGTACGTTCAGTTCACGTTTGCCCAAAATATGAAAGAGTTTATGAGCTATCGTTCAATGAACGCGTTCAGGCACAACACTGCCAACACATCTATCTATCTATAAATTGCAGGAAGGTCTTTCCGTCTGTGTGTGTGGGTGTTTAGCACATATCTCTTGAACCGTTAGTCCGATGGATTTCAAACTTGACAGCTGTCTTGCTACGGGCACGAGGAAGTGCACTGCCAATTTTGAAGTTGTATGGATTAGAAATGCAAAAGATAGCGTTAAATATATAGGTAAAATAAGCACACATTGGCTTTTGACAGAGAGCAGCGGAGCTTTGGCAGTTAAAATGTGACATACACATCAGACCCACAAAAATGTGCAAAGTAGCACTACTTTGGACTGTCTTTGACTTTGAATAAACAAACGACAATTCCCGAATTTAAGGACGTATCAGAATCCCACACATGCAAGGCACAACCACACAACAAGTGCAGACAGAGTGTGATCCCACTTATAGGCAGGCTATTTATTTTATAAAGCGAGATGTATCTGTATATATGTGTGTCCGTGTTTGGGGGGAAGGTATCCTGCACAGCAGCAGACACCACATGCAGAACGCTTTAGAACAGCGGGGGGGACTCTTTTCCTGCTATTGTATTAAATTGCTGTGAGCTGACAGAACATAACATAGCCTAATCTTGGAGATTATTCCTTCACATAGCGGTGCAATACGAGAAAATCTCAGAGTTGAACCAGGCAGATACATCAGTTTTTCAGTCCATGACGCTAATGTCTGATTACTGTCTGATATTTTCTGATTACATTCTGAATCTGCAGCGTTCTCTGTCGGGTAAATACAGTAGTACAACGTCTATACTACTACTACTACTACTGGAGTTGCATATCAAGTGGTTTGGGGTCCTTCTGTAAGTCATTTTGGGGTACAATTTGGTTTTGATGAATTCTACAAGCAGCAATAGCCTACCACAGGCCAAGCAATCGCCCGTTCCAAACGGGCACTGCACTAGTATCTTAAAAGTGGGAACAGATCCTCGGTAGGGTAAATGATGTAGATTACTCCCAACGTTTTGGTGAGAATGATGAAGTTTGCCAGTGCAGAAACAACCACACATAGAGCCATTGACTCACAGGGCTTTGGAGATATAGCTGGTCAGAGTCCCCAGGCTCCTGGAGGGCCTGATGCTGCGAGCCGAGGGGCCGGGCTGGGGGTCATCGCGCGGGGAGGGCCTGCAGGAGAGCCTGGGCAGCTGCAGGGTGCCTGAGAAGAGCCTCTTCACAACACATCTGACATCGGGATCATGGACTAATGGTGATGGGCAGGAGGCCTGCTCTGAAGACTCCCACTGTCTCTGGGAGGCAGAAGAAAGGACAGGATGCTGTCATGTTTGGCTACATTATTAGATCAGATGCTTCTAATTGTCAAACTAGACATTACCAACTGTGATGGCATAAAAATATGTGAAATGTAGATGCTCCATAGACAGTAAATGAGATGCAGGCCACTTCTTTCATAGCAAAGTTGGTGTCAGCACAATGTATTTTTCATTGATATGTGAATGACACACAGATACCTCTCAGTTACCCCAATGGCGTTAATGATATTAATTGCTGATGTAATGATGAGGTGATGTAAGCTTCATTCATTCAGACATTCTCAGTTACTTAAGCTGCTTTATGACTAAACTAAATTGCAGGAAAAGCAAAAGAAAGCTACAAGTATGCGTCTGTCTTGACAGCGCAGCACTTTCATGTCTATACAATCAGGGGCATCGGACTGTGGGGGGGTGAAGGGGACTGAGTACCCAGGGCCCTCATGTGAGGAGATCCCAAAAAGATGCTAGAATGAATAGCGGTGGACGCAGGGGCCCGTAGAAAATGCCTTTCTACAGGGCCCAGAATGTTGTGCTATGCCCCCATATACAATAATATTATTCAGGAATCTGTAAATTAAAAAAAGGTCAAGCTCGGCCTTTGCCGAACTTGTCGAAGAGACGGTATGAACAACAACACCATCCACTGAGATCTAAAGGTAAGGTTGCAGACAGGGCTGTTTTTGTGCTGTTGCTAGAAACATGACGAGGCACGTAAAAGCTCACTCGGGCATTCTTTTTGGAAGGTTTATCTGATTTCAGGTCCTGAGACCCACACACTATCACCTTGGACACAATAAGACGGTTCTCACAGTGAGATAGTGTTTGGGATTGAGCTCTCAGGGCATCTCTCTCTTTCAGCGTCAGTGTGGAGGGAGAACAGATAGGAGCGCGTGTCTCCTGCTACATCCCGAGACCTTATCTCTCCATCTGCTTAGGAATTAACATCTTTCCATAACCGACTGTCAGCACTCTCTTGGTTTTATTGTTGACCAGTTCTGACCAAGTTGACCAAGATCCAGAGCAAAGGGTTAATGTGACTTTCTCTTGCCATTAACAGATTTCTCTTCTTAGTGACAAAAAAACTAGTAAATGATGTACGTAAATTCAAAATGCCCTTTGAATGGGCTCCCAAACCTCATTTGTTTAATTCTAATAAACGTAAAGTATTGATATTAACCTGAATTTTAAATTAGACAGGGCTTATTGTAACATACTAAGCTCTGTTAATCTTCTCCACAAATGTGCAACACTGGTAAAAGACAGAAAAAATATGTGAGCGTTATGACATAATCCCAATGAACAACAGATCAATCCCACAAGTAACCTGCCATCTTGCTTTTGGCACTATAGCTAATGTGAACATGCAGCAATGGAACAGCTTTTTTTGTTAGAATTCTGAAAAGACGTCAGAAAAACGTAATACATACGCGTCCTAGGAGACAAACAGAATCAACTCTTCAAATTTAGCAATTATTTTCTTTTCGGTATTTCTTAGAGGTTCATTAATTACCCTTACCTCGTTGAAGTAGAACATTTTAGATGAGTTATTTCTCCTCATACTTTCAGCTACTGCATCATGGGAACAAGACAACCGGGAAGGAAATACCAAAGAGGAGGATACAGATACCACATTTAAGATCAGATATGAAGTAGTCTGTGGCACCAATACCTCGGTATGCCGTCGCTCAGTCAAAAACAACCGTTTCCACGCCCCCTTTATCAACACTCAGCTGTCATTAGTTCAGTGATAAACTTTCTCAGCACACTTTTTAGTGCGCTTTAACCTTCTACCGTGGCCTTCTTAGACTGTAACCTCATTACACCCAAAAGCAACAAATACTTTAGAAAATGGGGAGAATTAGCTTAGTTGGAGCAGGAAAAAGAAAAGGATACGGAGCCAGGGGATGTCAGCTGGTTGTGAGATTGAGGTGGTGGAGAAGCCTCCATGACAGGCCATTATTCATGTGTGTCTATCTGACTGTGGAATCAGTGGACGTTGTGCCTCCAGACCTGGTTAGGCAAGTCTCTGGCTTTGATCAAGCTGCATGTAATTTTTTTTTTTTAACAACATAAACACAACTTTGGATGGATTTACTATTTCTAACTGCATTTGAGTCCATGTTTTTTCTCAGGAGACGTTGTGAACTTTAATGACCCTGCCCCCTTCTGCTGCACACCCACATGAACGCACTAACATAAAAGTCAGATGTGACTCATAAAACCACTCATGTTTTTAGCGCCTTTAGTTAGGCTTTCTGGTATGCTTAAAAAATTGACATGCACTTTGTATATAACATATTATTTAGCACACTTTGCATTTTTAGATTTTAAATAACATGTTATTGAACATTAAAGCAACCGTGTAAAATCTCTCTCCGGATAATCTGGCCGACTATTCTAGGCTCAGAGTTCAGGAATCCGCAGAACAAACAAACATTTTAAGACAGCAGTAGGACATGATTCATGTCTCTGTCTTTCATTACCTCTGGTTACAGAGGAAGTTCCCCTGGTGGAACCAGAAAGTTTGACTTGACTGAAGATCACGAGATGTGGCGCCATCTAAAGCATTGTTTCTCAAACGGGGGTACGTGTCCCCCTAGGGGTACTTTGGAGGACTGCAGGGGGTACGTGACATTTTGTCTGCAAAATGTTTTTGCAGTTACAAGGCTGTAGTTACTTCTGCTTTTTTGTCATTTTTTTTTTCCAACTTTGTCGCTTATTTGAATTGTTTTGTCACCCTAGTGTTTCTTTCCTTCTTTCTACTGTTTTTTTCCAAAGTTTTTGTTACTATTTTCAATTTATTCTTGCCTTACTTCCTTCTTTATACTGTCTTTCAAAGTTTTTTTCCACCTTTTTTTCATCAGCATTTAAATGTTTTCCAGGTACAAGGCTGTTATTTAATAAATCTATCGCTGACCTCGCTGTATTCTTCCTCTTTATATACTTTTTTTTTTTCTTCTTTCCACCAAAAATGATTAGGGGGTACATGGCTTAAAAAAACTGTTCAAAAGGGGGTACATTACTGAAAAAAGCTTGAGAACCACTGATCTAAAGGACTGCGAGAGAACGGTCTCTTTTTTAAGATAATTTTTTGGGCATTTTAGGCCTTTATTTTCACAGGACAGATAAAGACATGAAAGGGGAGAGAGGGGGGAATGACATGCAGCAAAGGGCTGCAGGTCGGAGTCGAACCTGTGACCGCTGTGTCGAGAAGTAAACCTCTATATAGGGGCGCCTGCTTTACCAACTGAGCTAACCCGGCAACAAGAGCACTTTCACCAGACTTTTGCAAAGGACACTGCACATCCCAGAACGCTATTATTGAGACAAAATGCTTCAAAGAGCATTTATGGTTTCAGCAGATAACATTTCAATGAGGACACATTTATTTTTTAGAAAGTAAATTGTATTTATAATCTGTGAATTAAAAAGTGAGGTGATTTTTATTTTCCCTTTATAGAAACAGATAGTAACATCACAGATTAAAAAAGAATATTTGATGACATTTCTCAGTGTTCCTTATTTAGTGGCCACACCTGGATCAGAGCAAGCATGTGCAGTGCTGCTCCTTCACTCATTGTGGCAGTAGCTACTGTAGTGTCTCTGGCCCCCCCCGCAGGCCACAGGCTTGGTGCCCTAAAAACAAATGTAGAGTTTGTTAAAAAGGTCAACGGTCAAGTCTAAGCAAATAACAAAATTATGAACCGTTTGTGCTTTCATAACACACAGTAAAATTGGGCTAAAAATGGAGAATTGCATAACACAGAGTAAATGAAATGGCTCGGATTTAACATTAACTGTACCTTGTACATGCCGCAGACCAGAGTGAACAGAGAATTCATGGCCTTATTCTGCAGGTCTTCTGTGTGCACCTGCAAATGAAATACAAATGAGTATCCCAAAGGCTACAGAAACAAGTAGCATTTAGGCAAAGGGTGCAGGTGCACAGTTGACTTTTTTCACAGCAGATTGTGACAGGTGTGGACAAAAATGACAGATAATCACATGAAAATAGGGTAGTCTTTGAAATAACCACGCTATCTGTCACCTTACTTATATAGAGCCAAAGTGTTTTGTAGCAGATATAGTCTTGATATTTTATCGGATTTTTCTGGATGGTGATGTAAAGGTCAGAAAATCTTTGGCCAATTATTATGAGGGGCACCCCCTTGGCGCCAAGACTGCTGCTTGTGACTTTCCCAAAGTCCAACTTGATAATCACCTTCATACAGGCTTGTAAAAGAATGTAGTAATATTCTCATGAATACCAGAGAGAAATCAAATACAGTTAGGGGACTAAATAACAAAATCCCAAATGTAAACTTTGTTCTGAAATGTTTCTATATTTTTCATGTGCACATACAGGGGTACAAACTCAACTATTCAGTTCTACATGGGACAATATTGATATACATTTGTGTCCTGTAAAACTGCATTTAAATTTTCTGTTGAAGCCTTATTTGACAAGTTCAAAAAAATAAAGCTCCAGTTCCCCTGAGGAGGCTTGGCAGAGAGGCAGTAGCATCTGCTGCACCGTGCTTTGGAGTTACTTTAAAATGTAGCTTGACCTAGACCTATCAGTCACAGCTCTCTTTCACTTAGAGGCTGATGCTTTGGGGCCGATCAAGTGTCAAAATAATCACGAACATATCACCAATGTAAATGTACACACCAATTGTTTGAAAAGTGAGCATCAACGGCAGCGGCAGAATGGCAGTGAGAGTGGCTTTAAAGTAAGTCAGGACGGAAATGCAAGTTTCATTCCAAGTCAGGAATGATGTGTTCTATTCAGCTCTGGAGCTTTCTAGTTTCGAGCGGTCTCTAGTTTGTTTTTTTTCTTCCCCCCCCACCACAGGCCATTGGTTTCACCGCTAAATACACTGGAGGCTTACCCCATTAATGGTCACCCAGGGCACATATTGGTGGGGAGGCTTCAGGGCTTTGGTCATCAAGGCATTCTGATGCATCAGCTGGTTTCCCACATCCCCTTTCACACACTTCATGACGCTGTCCCAGCTCAACTGAGGGCTGTAGAGGTTCACACACTACAAACAACAATGGAGGGAAATAAACACTGAAATAATAAATAATAAGTTGGGGAAGTGGCAGTGACCGAAAAGACAAGGGCAGATTATAGCGAGAGACAAACAGACACCAGCCAAATGACTGGGGAAATGCGTGCGTGCGCAGACTTCCTTACACTTTCGCCTGCTTTGATGACATCGGCAGAGGATTCCATACAGTAGATGATCAGGTAAGCAGTGTCGGTCATGTTCATTATACAAGTCTGAGAAGAGATCGATAGATAGGTAGATAGATAAGATAGAAAAAAGTATTTATTTTATTCGATTAAAATTTGTTATTAGATTACATGATTCTGAATTGTAGTTACAGGATTATTCAGCGGTTTTCCCTCTTGGGGGTGTGACTTTACCTCAATCATGTTGCCCAGACATTCTGGTTCTCCATGCTGGCACTCGTAAATGTACTTCTGTCCGTCAGGTTTCTCCTGGGGTGGGATAAATGCAACAGGTTCATAACTAAACATCATTTTTGATATTTATTTATAATAGACGTCACGTTTATGACGTTTATGTTTATGTTTTTTACTTAGGCTTATTTCATCTCGGATCATCTACCCTTCTCCTGCCTTTTTTCTTTTTTCTTTTCTTTTTTTTTAAGTAAAAAAAACTTAATTTCTTTTCAGGACAATGCCATCACCCACTCCATAATATATCGAGAAACTACAATTTCAGTGTATTAAGTTGCATTGTTCACTGCTTACCTCTGCATTGCCGTAGGGCACCAGTGTTACAGTCATGATATCATTCAGCAAGATCCAGGTGGGTAAGAGAATCTGAGTGAGAAACATTCTGCAGCCGGGACACAGACTCTCATAGTACAGCCCCACCTCCACTTTATCTGCTGTCTGACGGGACCTGGTGAAGTTGGACTCAAGGCACTGCTTCAAAACCTGCACAAGGGGGCACAAGTGAGGAGGTTTACTTTTGTGTGACCACTCTACAGTACATCTCTTTGTGTGTGTGTGTGTGTGTGTGTGTGTGTGTGTGTGTGTGTGTGTGTGTGTGTGTGTGTGTGTGTGTCTGCAGGGTCAGGCCATTTTCCATTTGGAGGAAATATTACGAGAGGTAATAGTTTTTTTTAATATATTTTCTGAAATTCAATTGAAAGTTTGGTGGCATTTCCCTTCTATATCAGTTTAAATTACTGCCACCAAAAAATAAAAATAAAAAAAAAACAGAGACAGAGATTGTTAATTATCTTCAATGAAAAAATAGAATGATCCTGTTAATTTTCATTGTATCAGATGTATTTACTCATGTCTTTGTTGTGGTTTTCCCCTTCGGCAACACAGATGTAAAGAGAAACTATTGTGTGACGGGGGAATTTTGTTTTTTACTTCCTCCTTCCCTAAATTGTTCTGTAGAGCGACAGTAAAAAAAAAATAAAAAAAATAAATAAAAAAAACACAACTTATGAGTGACGTCGAATGGAATGCTAACCTTAGTAACAAATCCAAATGTCGTTTCGTGCTAACGTTTCGTCGTTAGTAACGTTACGTTTTTGCTGCATCTGGACACTTGGAAATGTTATTTTGTACCATGACCACTCACAACAGGCTCAAGGAGGAACTATGGCCAAAACAAAATGGTCATTGGCGTTATGGAGTTTTCTAGTTTCCACCAGTGAAAGTGAGCTAAGCTAGCTAGCTAATTGGTCACACATAGCAGCGTCTAGCTTGCTTTATAGCTAGCTAGTTAATGACGTTATTGTTACTGAAGCTGCACTTAGTTTTCTAGCACAGTTAATTTAGAAAGGTGGACGATACCTGGAACTATATCTGGTGACTGTCCTGTGACGCCAACAAACGCCAGCCATTCAAAAAGATAATTGACGTGGTCATAAAATTAGATAATAAGATAAACGCCCTGCTAATACATAATTTATCTCACCCCACACTGGACAGCTGAGTCGAGAGACGAGCACCACTCGGATGGAGGATGGGAACATGAAGAGGAGAGCGCGCAACCGCCGAACTGAACATTTAACCAAACAGTTAAAACCAGCAGCAGAGGAGCCTTCATCTTCAGGTGCAGCACAGAGCTTTAGTTTGGAACTAAAAAAAAAACAACGTTGGTAACACAACAGTGATCTAAAAACTGTAGCTCCCTTGCAACTTTAAATACGGCACCAATACTTCCTCGTGAAGGCTTTCTATTTACTGATTGGCTGATCGAGCCAGCGTCACTTGTAACTAGAAGAGAACCCTCGCTGCTGCTGGTTTAGGGAAGCATTGATTCCACAGAAATTAGTCTAAATGTCATGAGGTTTTGTGTGGGCATACACTACCGGTCAAAAGTTTGGGGTCACTTAGAAATTTCCATTCCAGACACAATACCTGCTGAGATCAGTTGTATTGTTTTTTTTAACCAGGGCAGCAGTTTTCAGATTACATTATTTGCTTACATAATTGCAAAAGGGTTCTCGACTGTTGTAGAAAGAAGTGGCTGAAGAAACACTTGAAATTCATGCTTTTTGGTCTAAACGTCATACCCAAATTAAAAGTGGTACAGCTCCCATATACTTTGACACTCAGGGGTGTGCCTGATATCATTGGAAAGGTGATTGATGTGGGTTTGTTTGTGTATTTGAGAAGTGTTGTATTTTGTAGTTTTTTGGCTTTTTTATTTGCACTTTTCAAATAGAAATAAAAAACGCACAGACATATTTGTAGAAAAGAATTCATATAAAATCCATTTTTGAGTCTTTTAGCTTCTGAATTTTTTTTCTGTAGTAAGCTGAGACGTGGCTAATGCTGTGTTGTCTGTCACCTGTCAGATGTGTTTACAGCAGTGTATTTTAATAATTTTACAGATTTATAACTTGGACAGAAATAAAAAATCTCCATTCTAGCCTCTGTAACTCTGTGTCAGTAAGGCCTAGAATCACCCTGACACAACTTGAGTGTTTCCTTTCCAATGATATCAGGCATACCCCTGAGTGTCAAAGTATATGGGAGCTGTACCACTTTTAATTTGGGTATGACGTTTAGACCAAAAAGCATGGAATTTCAAGCATTTCTTCAGCCACTTCTGTCTACAACAGTCGAGAACCATTTTGCAATTATGTAAGCACATAATGTAATCTGAAAACTGCTGCCCTGATTAAAAAAAACAATGCAACTGATCTCTGCTGGTATTCTGTCTGGAATGGAAATTTCTAAGTGACCCCAAACTTTTGACCGGTAGTGTACGTTTCTTCAGCACAGGGTTTCACATCCTGATATTGCATGCCCTTTCAGAAGGAAATAATGCGATATAAAAACAATAAAAAAAAACATTGTTTCACAGTGGTGGAGTAAGTATTCCTTTACGTACTTGTACCGCACTAGTAATCTGCAGGTACAGTAAATGCAGGCTACTTAGTTGCATTAGTTCCAACGCTGGTTTCACAAATCTTGGAACAGAGTGGAAACTGGGTAAAAACTTTAAGCATTTTATCACAAAAGCTTGGAAAACTTCATTTCACAGCATGCACTGATTTGACACTATACTGTGTCCTCCGAGTTATATTAAGGTACTTAAATGACTCCTACATACACTGGATTAAGTGCATTCAGCCAATAGAGAGGAAGTAAATGTTGAGTACATCTCAACCACAATTGTCATGTTTTGTATATAAGTCCAAAAAGTTCCTGTATAGCAACTGTTGTTGCACAGAGAAAGGAGGAGGAGGAAATTGAAAAATATTCTTAGGAGGAGTTGCAGTCCTGTGATCAGTTCACCAACTTTGTTGTTTTATGGGATAGTATCATTGGCATGACTTGTGCACATTATAAAGCGATGGCATGTCTCAGCTGAGTTCCTTAGTCCACAGGTCATGAGAAACACACACTGAAGCAAAATATTCTTAACCCTTGAACATTATGAAAGGTTTTACCTGGTGACTCTCACATGATCTCTCCCTGCTTTCCTCTAAATCTAGGAAAAAGAGACACAAAAAGCAGGCAGGACACAACACAACTGCATGACTCACTCTGCATCCTGTCTGCTTCGCTTCTCTGTTTTAGCTCAGATTTCGGATTAAACTAAACCAGTACAGTACAGTCATTCACACACTTCCACACACACACACACACACACACACACACACACACACACACACACACACACACACACACACACACACACACACACACACACACACACACACACACACACACACACACACACACACACACACACACACACACACACACGCGTTTTCTCTCTTCCCTCTTGTGGTATCTAGGCATTCAGATAGTTTTGGTTTTCATTGCCCAGGTTTTCATTGAATTTCATTTCATTTATTATACAGGAAAATTTAAAAGCAACATAAACAATATAAACGGGCATGACTCAGTTTAAAATCTGGTTTCCAGCAGGTTCCTGTTCTGCAGCAACATAGAACATTGAACACAATTTCGGCACATGGGGACAAAAACATATCATGAACTAGACATATACAAACAAATAAAACATTTGATACGGACAAACACCCCTATAAGATGTGTGCCTCCAACATAATATAATGAAAGAGAATGTATATTATCATTTCTGGTTCTCCCACATTAACGATTATATATATATATATAAAATCAGTAACAATATCATTCTGGAAAACAAATGTCCTGGTTACTCTGGTTAAAGACCTCAGTATCAACAGTGTTCATTTTAGGGTTGCTTTCTAGGGAAGAAGTTCCGATGAAACTGTTCAGTTCAAATTGAGAAAGGGATTTTTGTGTGAAGGTTTCTTATAGTGTTTCTCACCAAAATGCATTGCGTGTCTCCTTGAAGCCTGGCAAACATTTTGAATGCAGTCCATTCCTCATACAACATTTGCAAGATCACTTTTAAAAATGTCAAATGATTATTTTTTTTTTTTTTTTTTTTTTTATCTGTGTTGGCTTGCTGTCTTCTTCACTGCCTTTGTAGGTGCATTGCTGTTTGGCCATTTTTGTTAGCAGAGCGTGCACACAAGTCGTTGTGTGGGTGCATAATACAAACAAAATGGAGACCCACTTCCAAAAACACCGCTCCATAGCACTACAAGTGGTCAAACACTCCACATGGTGCCTTTAATTTGGGCAAACCAAACTGAACAAATAGTCTTGGCATTTTGAGAACGGCACTGTAAATGACAAGTGCTACAAATGAGCGATGTTATCATGTTTAAGTCCAGCAAAGTCTGCCAGAGTATAAACTAGGACGTGAATATATGAGTACAGTATGTGGAAGTGTAATTAGTTGAAGATTGGCACATCTTTATGAAGCAAATAACACAAAATCTGACGAGCAGCGAAGGTCATTTTATATATCTTTTATTGTCTTTTAAAATCATTGCATCAGCCTAAAGAAAGAACCGTACAGATGAAAGAGTACCTGTCTGAGGACAATCACAACTCTGAAGCAAGCTGTACGCGAGAGAGAAAGAAAGAAAATGTCGCATCTGAATTAAGACAGACCAACAGAGGGAGGATAACACAATAGAAGAGAAGAAGAACCATTTTGTGCATAGGGGTTGGGCACACGTCAACCAATAGGCCTCTACTGGCTGAAACAACAGTGCTCCCTCTGAGTTCAATTGCACTTTGGTGTAGAGTAGCTTTATCTGACTTCCCCATTCATTTCCATTCATTGTTTTTCAAAGAAAGAATAGACCACATTGTTGCTAACCATGCACTGAGAACCGTGTATCTGCTGCTCTTGAGGCAGTGACACATTAGGCAACTTGTCGGGCAACACGGTAAAGCAAAGCAGACAAGACGTTGCCTTGTTGTGAGTGTAAAAAATGTGGATATGTATGTTTGAAACTGTTGCTGCTCTGTAATGTTGCCCGGGCCATTGCCAGATGGATCACTGCCCAATCTGGTCTCCAACGTTCAGAGTTGGGTCTTGAATATGAACTACTGTACACCAGAGAAAAGCACTACAACATTCACATCAGAATAATCCAACGAATGGCACGCTTTCAGGTCAAACTGATGCAGTGATGGTGTGAGAAGACTGAACACCGGCAGAAAAAGGGGAAATGAAAGTGCAGCTGTCAATGTCATATTTGATATGGAAATCACACAAGCTGAGACTACAGTGGGTACATTTTGGTCTTAGAAATTAGTTAACCATTTTTCATTTGAGTATCATTTGTTTTGTAGTGCAAAATCAAGACCATGATAGCTCTTGATAGTAATTCCTGAATTTCCAACTCTGTTCATGTACTAAAACTGTACTCAAGCAAGTTCACCAAGTGGCGTGTTTTTTTTTTTTTTTTTTTTTTTTACTGCTATTCACAACATGTGGGTATATCACCCCATATAGATTCTTTTAACTGAGTCCTTACCAGAGAAACAGCCGGCAGAGCCATGCTGAAATCTACCGTCCTGTACATTATTACATTACATTATAAACAGCAAAAGATGGCAACAGCGTCTCAAGTTAGGATTCAGTCCTGCATATACAAGGCTCAGTGTGAGGTGAAGTAGTCAGCAGGTAAAAGAATGACAAAGACTGATGAAGAACTACGTATTATGAAAACATGAATCTTGTTGAGTTATTATTCTGAAGTTGAGGGAGCACTGTTCTCATAAGTCAGAAAAAAAAAAAAAAAAAAAAAAAAAAAGAGTAACAAATCGAAACAACAACAAAAAACAGTCATAACATTTTTCAAGTTTAAAAACGACAGAGGAAATAAAGAAATATAAATCAATCTATCACAGCCACTTTGAGGGACAGACAGATTGATTTTCAAACGCATATTTACTATTTGGTTAATTACATATTGTAAACATTTGTATTTTCTTTTTCTTTTTTTTTCTGTACGGATGAAAAAAAAAATTCAAGCTAGCTTATTTTTTTTTCTTTATAGGCTCTGTAAGGTTATCATTAACAGATATGAACAAACCAAAAAAAACAACACTTGGACAGACAAATCGATCGGCTTTTTAAAAAAAAAGCCAAATACAAAAAATATATATATACACTCACGCACCATAAAAGAACACTTTCCATGTACAAAGATCTGCGTAAAGGAGTGATCTTGAACTGTTCAATCATGTACCTTCTTACTCTGTCAGGTCAACAGGTTGGACTTTTACTTTCAGCGACCACAGGGATCTACCAAAGGACCGTACAGTGGTAAAGATGGTTCACTTTGTTACAGCATCGGGGTCCAATCGGTGGTGGGTCTCTGTGGCTCGCTGCATCCTACTGGAAGTGTTGGGGTGGAACTTTTAACACTCCCAGTCTACTCACAAAAAAAGAAAAAATCCAGAATCTTCCAAATGACAAAAAACTCGCGTTCAAGAAAACAAAAACCCTCTCTAAATATTGAATCAAATGCAAAGCAGCCAAGACTGCGTTTAAAGGAACACGTCGACTTATTGGGAATTTAGCTTATTCACCGTAACCCCCAGAGTTAGACAAGTCCATACATACCCTTCTCATCTCCGTGCGTGCTGTAATGCTGTCTGACGGCTCCAGCGGCATCAGGCCAGCACAGATCCTGCAGGTGAATGGTTCCAGCAATCCTACTGCTCCGAATAAGTGACAAAATAACGCCAACACGTTCCTATTTACATGTTGTGATTTATAGAGTCACAGCGTTGTAAAAAAACAACGTAACATGAGACACAGCCATCTTCTAACTGTAAACAAACCGGGAACTATATTCTCAGGCGGAAGAATATAGTACTTAGGCGGAGTGATATGCCCGCAGCAAGCCTGTCTGAGAATATAGTTCCCGGTTTGTTTAGGGTTAGAAGATGGCTGTGTCTCATGTTACGTTGTTTTTTGTACACGCTGTGACTATACAAATAACAACATGTAAATAGGAACATGTTGGCGTTATTTTGTCACTTTTGTCACAATTGGGAGCAGTAGGCTAGTTGGAACCAGTTACCTGCAGGATCTGTGCTGGGCTAAGCTAATGCTGGAGCCGTCAGACAGCGTTACAGCACGCACGGAGATGAGAAGGGTATGTATCGACTTGTCTTACTCTGGGGGTTACGGTGAATAAGCTAAATTCCCAATAAGTCGGCGTGTTCCTTTAACATACAGACTCGGCTCTGTACATACTGTACTGTACGTGTACGTGAGCTCGCTTCTTCCTCTCAACGCCACCTGATAATCATGCTTAATAGATTACGCGTACTGGATGTCGTTAAACTGTAAAGTCGATTGCTGATCACGATGAAGCGCACTGCAGCTGAGAGTAAAAATGCTTGCGTTTTCATAACTGCTCAATACGACGCAGCCGCAGAAGTCGAAAGATCACGGTCACACCGAAGCCTCTTTCTGATTGGTTTCGAGCGCAATCCAAATCAGAATGACATCATTCAAAAATATAGATATCTAAGTATATATATTTCAAAATATTTATTCTCTTAATATGTCTCTCGTTCTTCAAACCGTAATAGACACCAAATATATGGGTTTCTTTGTAGTCAGTGAAAGATGTGCTTTGTGTGCGAGGCCATTTCAATTAGCGTCATTTACAGTGTACCAAAGCCGATGAAAAAATATTGAACTCCTCGAATGATCATTTGTCATATAGAAAAGTGTTTTTACAAGAAGCGCCGACACAAATGCATATCTACTGGATGAGCAGGGTGAAAGCCTTGCGTTTCAGAGCAACTTCTACCAACAGTGGGCTAAAAGTCTCAACTCCGAGTCAATGCGCAATAAAGTCGTTGTCTTCTGCCCGTTTCAATGCCCGACCAGCTTTCATAGCTACTAAAGTTGCATTGCTTCTAACTGCTGAACAGCTGTGCTTAACATGGCAAATATGGCGGATCAAAGTGTCTTCCCTGCACTGCAAAAATGGTCATCTTAACAAGTGATGCCGGAAGCTATTCAGCTCTACATTTCTATTTTCCTTTAAGCAACTCAAATACGTTCATCGAATCGCTTACATGGAAGAAGAACCAGCTGGTTCATGAACCTCTTTGAAACAAGCCCGCCTGTTTTGGGATAAACTGCAACCCATTAGCATGGTTTTCCCAGACACCTGGTACACCTAGCAGTATCTAGCCACGCGTTTAGGTTCACTTTCACTAAAAAAATAATCAACAGCAATATGTCTTTCCGGAAACAATGTTTTGGTTACTCTGGATAATCCAAAGACTTCACTGTGAACAGTTTTCTTAGGGACTATTTCTTCAGTAGAAAGTAGTTCCAAGGAAAATTAAAAAAAGAGTGATATCTCAAAATCTGCATGTTTAGATAGCACTAGTAGTTAAGTGTCAGATTTGGGTGAACTGACCCTTTAGGAAAAACAATGTTATTGGTCTTGTTAAGTTGGACAATTTTCCTGTGTGGACACTAATTGCATAATGAGCCAGCAGCTCTCCTTAAAGTTGATTTGAAAAGTATTACAGTTTATACAGTCCATATAGTAAAACTAGCTCTATAATGAAAACATTGCAATCAGCCAAAAAGCATCAGAATTACTGTACATGACAGCAGCTGTTGAG
Source organism: Perca flavescens (assembly GCF_004354835.1). NCBI lineage: Eukaryota > Metazoa > Chordata > Actinopteri > Perciformes > Percidae > Perca > Perca flavescens. The sequence goes on along the minus strand of NC_041342.1, from coordinate 12,387,391 downwards.
CGCCAAAATACCAAAAAGGCATATACTGTACACTGTATATCATAAAGAAAACTGTCAATCACTCCTGATATACTGTATGGAAAGCCCTAAAACTATCAACTAAAAACACTATTGACAACTGAGCTTCACCACTGTCTGTGAGTTTATGGTTGTTGGGCGTTGACACACGAGTGTGTGGAACAGGAAAAAAAAAAAGTGCAGTCACAAAAGTGTTGGTCCAACAAACTGGATAATGGATGCGTCAGCAGTGGCGGAGGACTCAACCAGATTGCCTGTTCGCAAAGGAACTGACTCTTAATATAAAACACTGAGAAATGCTGCATGCATTAACTTGAGAGCTTATCAAATGAGCTTCAGACAACTGGGCTGGGCCACGGATATATACGGTTCACATTTCTATCTTATCTGAGATTTCTCAAAAATATACCAGACAAAAAAAATAAAAATAAAAATAAAAACAACACACCAAAGAAATCTAGCTTTGGGGCACAGTGAGAGAGAGCACCAAGCTACTGTACAGCCCCCACCATAGACATAAGGAATATGCAACAACTATAGATGTAACAACAAAGAGGCACAACTAAAATCTAGAATGTGCTCAGATTTGCTCAAGCTGACACACACACACACACATATACACAGACACAGACACACACACACACACACACACACACACACACTTGCCAGATACCATTTAGTCTTTGATAAATGGCAAATGTGTGAACCACGGGGCACAGCAAATGGTGGTGGTGGCACCATCTTGTAGAGCGACGCTCCAGCGACAGCGAGGAGAATACGAGCTCATCACAACGACTAAAGGCACTTCTAATCTTTCTCGCTCACGTGTGTTTCTAGCCCTCTAATCAGAAGCACCGCCGTTACCGGTTGATTCATCCTGACTGAAATCAAAATGACGTCTTGATTCAAACTTTTCAGGCCGAGTTGGCTATCATTTGAAAATGCGACTGGTCCGTGTGGAAAAATGTCGCTACCTGAAAATTGTGAATCAACATTACAAAAACAGAAATGAGACTATGCGGAAAAAGCATTGTGTTTGTTGGAAGCGTAGGTCTTCGGATGAAACGTACATCATTGACTTTCGTGACCAGAAGAGTAGGTGAATCTCACTTCAATTTCTATCCCTCTCCAACGAAAATGAAAACAAATCCAAAATGCCAAATGTGCAACCTTTAAAAAGCTTTTTTTTCTTTTTATTCTAAAACTTTCTGTTGCCAACAACGTGTGACTCTTCTATGCCTTTCTACAAAAATATTTTTTTTTCTGTTTGGCAGTCTGAGTCATGAGACATGTTAGAAAATGTAGAGATTTTTTTATATTCATTCATTCTCTCAAGAAATCAACTATGTAAATCAAATTTAAAAGCGGCATCGCGCGACACCTTTCATTTTTATCGACCACGCAACCATGACTGAATAACCCTGCCTCTACGCCAATAGACTGTGCTTTGAAGGTGACGTAGAACAACGATGGTACAATCTTTACCTCAGGCCAAATGGACATGAGGGAAATGGGAGAAATTCACTGCCACAGCACAGAACAGAGGGAGGAGACTGATCTCAGAACACGGTCTGTAAATCTAAAAACGTATTATCCACATATGACTCTGTTGTGCATAGTACTACCACACATCATACTGTATTTGCAGTACAAAAAGTACAATTATCAACCACTGGTGCCAAGTGAAACAAGAAGAACAACAATCCAAATGAAGGACTCCATGCATACTGCACTAGATAATCTCTCAGACCACAGAGCCCATGCTAAATGGCAAACGGCCTGGTTCTTTTTTTTTCTCTCTCTCTCTCTTTCTTGCTACATGAAAAGACATCCTTCATTTGGCTCACATTAGCTGGGTACTGTGCTTCCTTAAACAGAATCTAAGAGCTAGCAAATATTCTGAAAACATAAAGAAACAAAGTGATGAAACTTTGTAGTCACATACACTGACTGTATGTGTCTGAAATATACTGTACATGAGTTATATTACTGCTTTCTTTCTTTTTTTGTACATCAAATGTTCTACAGCTCTGAGTCAAGCTTGGGATGAAATGAACAGTTTCGCATGAAAAGGGGGAAGGAAGTACCGCAAGTAAATCTGCATAAAAAAAAACAATAAACATCTGCAAAGACATTGTACCGCTAAAACAGTCTAATCGAACTAGAGACAAGGCAAATACAGTACCGAAGTTACAATTATCACATAGATTGATGCTCTGCAAGTGTCTTTAGCATATAGAAACGAGACACATGAGAGGAGCACTAACAGTTATGCCCTAAGTCAATGGCTACAGATGCTACAGTATCAAATAGGGTGAAAAAAAGAAGGAAGATGTTTGAAACAGAGAGACGTTTGATGCTTGGAGTCTTTCCACAATTTCCATTTAAAAGGAAACCTGAATCACGTGGAACTGCATTTATTAATGTACCTCTCCATCTAGTGTATTGTGATTAAAATTCCATATTCACAATATACCAAATATGTACCATGCATTTTTATCCTGCAGTACAGTATTTACTGTATGTTGTACCTCGTCAATTCAAAAGGAGGCCCACTGAGAGCGAGAGAGAGAGAGTGAGAGAGCAACAAGCCAAAGCAGTTGGAAATAAAGATCATTTCATAAAAAATATACCTATATGTGTGTATTATTTTTTTTAAAGCTTTGTCTATGTCGACAGCCATTCATTCTCTCCTTCCTTCTTTCAACCTCAACGTGTCCCCCCTCTAGTGACACAGGCTTGTGGTCATTCAAAGCTATTACTATGGCACTTAAGCAAGCTTTAAATTGAATCAATCTTTTCAAAAACCCATAAAAACATTAACCCCAGCTATTTCTTTCCCTCCCACACCCTCAGGGTGTAGTCACTGAAGCCCTCTCGGCTTCAGTGACTACACCCTGGTTTTTCAGCCGCCTTTAGGTGTGAAGCGAGCAGCCTGGTTCAGCCAAGCCAGTCCTTTCAGTGGATGACAGCTCAGGCTTTTGTCTACCGAGGGTTTGCAGGCAGTCTGGGGATGACAGATCGGGCCTTTGTCTACGGACAGTTATCACGTGTTCAGGCAAAAAACAAAAGTGCCTCCTGTAAATCTTCCCATCATCCCTCCATCTGGTTTCTTTCCTCTTCTCCACGATCTTCAAAACCACATTTTGTGTGCTTTAATTTTCTTGTGAATTTCTCACAGTTTTTTTTTTTCATAACTGACACTGTACAGTCAGGGCTGGCTAATGCAACACTCTCCTCAAGTTAAAACTCAACGCGTTAGCCAGGCTAGCTGTACAGTGCTTCAGTACCGGTAGTAGTGTGTTTACTTTGAAGCCATGCTGGAAGCAAGGAGTGTTCTTTGCTGGACAGGGGTTGGTGCAGGAAATTAGCACCAACATGTATGTAATTTAAAATCAGGGCCGTTGAGTCTATTTCTCTTCGCCACTTAAACAAGAACAAGCATTGTTCAAAGGATAATTTTTTTTTCCCAATGCATATGAGTGAAAATTCAGTTTCGCCACCCTGGTTGGCGTGTACACTGATGGTGGATAATTCATCTGGGGTGCTGGTTCTGGTTCTGAGAACGGGCCAGGACTGGGTAGGCCAGATTTACATTTAGCTGGTCATTGTGTTGGACCAAGGAGACGTTTTTGTAGTGGAGCACCAGGTCTTTGAGGGACGAGTACAGATTGTAGGGCTCAGCGAACCCATAACCTGTGGCCGTCTTGTAGATGACGCAGTGCTTGGTGTCCCCCTCCACACTGGAAAGAAAGACAGAGATCATTGTTATAGTTGCTCCACATTGGCCAATTTATACATTACTTTTTCTTAGCAGGCATTTTGGCTTTTCTTGGAGGAAATTTGATAACATTAAAAATGAATGCATTGCATTTAGCTGATCTAGTTCCAGGGTCCTAGTATTGTGCATGCTTGCTCACAGGCCTGGCTTACTGGGACACTTGATGGAGCCCTCATTGATGCAGTTTGGTTTTGCCTGCTATGCCGAGTCAAAATGTCTGACGTGAAAAAGGTCTATTAATAATTGTAATTGTGTCATTTTGACTTTTGTGCTCGCTTGCAACCTGGTTATAACCCAATCTCAAACACAAGACTTTGTGTTGAGGTGTTAGTGCCTCAGGGTGGTGAGAAACTATGCAGTGGACCTCTCATAGCTAGAAGATTACAGTGACAATGAATATTATAGTGTTTGGATTAGGGCTGTAAATTAGGGATGGGCGATATAGACGATATGCAATATAAACGATACAAAGTTGGCCTACGATAGAAATTTTAATAATATTGCACTATCGTGATAATTCATGTTGATGACGCAATCTACCCGCGAAGTTTAGAGCCACGAGCTGCAACTGGCTGTAACGCGTCATTGTCATCTTGAGTAAACATGACTAAAAGTGAAACAAGGAGCTGGTGAAAAAGACCGGTGCAACATCCATTATTTGGACTTGGTTTGGATTTAAGATGCTACAACGGAGCTGTGGTCGAGCCGTACCATGGAGCCTTTCACCAGCCTGACAATTCACTATATAACGGACGATTGGAATCTTGGCAGCCGGTGTTTGCAGACGTTTTACTTCCCCGCTGAACATACAGCCGTGTGTGCGTGTGCGCGTGTGTACAGCGGCGGAGTGGGACCAAAAAATGTACCGGGACGTTTACGGCCCCTGCCGTACAGGTTGAGCGGAGGCTGCACAGTTTGACCTGCAGGCAGCGGCGCCAGGCCGCCGGATGGTGTTGCTAACAACTTGCAATGTATAACTATTATCAGACCGGCCCACCGGGAAGAGTCCTGACTCTTCTGTGTGTGTGTATGTGTGTGTGTGTGTGTGTGTGTGTGTGTGTGTGTGTGTGTGTGTGTGTGTGTGTGTGTGCGTGCGTGTGCGTTCACTCAAATGCGTTACATTAGGCTGCAGGTAAGAAACTTTGTTTGAAATATGTTTTTATTTAAAGTATCTGTGTATCTTTGCCTAATACTGAAAGTATTTTCAGTACAGTGTCTGTTCCTTAACTAAACAGACACCAGTTTTTCCTGTCCTCTGCATCTTGGATGGCATTTAAGAAGCAAGGACTTAAACTAACTAAGTGTAGTGCCTTTTAGAATGGTTTGCACTAAAGAGAAGACATCCAATACTTTAAGCTTTTTCTTTGTCAAATTATCTGCAACTAGTGTACTTAAAGTTTATTTATCTGCAACATTATGTTGTATAATTACAGTTTTGAACAATAAATGTTCTCAAAACTACACTATGTTTCTTTCTCTTTTAAAAAAAATAAATACATTTAGCAGTTTGGTTTTTCTTAGGGTGTATGTAACCTGGTCTGAAATGGTTCTATTATAATTTATATATCGCGATATACAGTGAGAAAAAAAATTATTTGAACACCCTGCTATTTTGCAAGTTCTCCCACTTAGAAATCATGGAGGGGTCTGAAATTGTCATCGTAGGTACATGTCCACTGTGAGAGACATAATCAAAAAAAAAAATCCAGAAATCACAATATATGATTTTTTAACTATTTATTTGTATGATACAGCTGCAAATAAGTATTTGAACACCTGTCTATCAGCTAGAATTCTGACCCTCAAAGACCTGTTAGGCCTAGTCCACACGGACACGGGTATTTTTATAACCAGAGTTTTTTCTCCTCCGTTTTAAAAAAAAAACCCGTCCACACATGCTCGGTTTAAAATAAATCTCCGTCCACATGAAAACGCAAAAACACCCTGTCAAGCCATTGCAAAGAATCATCAACAAAGCAGTTAGCGGCGCACAATATGACGTCAAACACAGCGGATAACGGCGCACACTCTGACAGCTCACCCTGGCCGGAGTTTTCAAAAATGTTTGGTTACAGGGCCCTGAAACTGCGTTTTCGTGTGGACGGAAGGCCGAACCGCGTAAAAAAAGTCACGGTTATAAAAATACCCGTGTCCGTGTGGACTAGGCCTTAGTCTGCCTTTAAAATGTCTACCTCCACTCCATTTATTATCCTATTAGAGCACCTGTTTGAGGTCGTTAGCTGCATCAAGACACCTGTCCACCCCATACAATCAGTAAGAATCCAACTACTAACATGGCCAAGACCAAAGAGCTGTCCAAAGACACTAGAGACAAAATTGTACACCTCCACAAGGCTGGAAAGGGCTACGGGGAAATTGCCAAGCAGCTTGGTGAAGAAAGGTCCACTGTTGGAGCAATCATTAGAAAATGGAAGAAGCTAAACATGACTGTCAATCTCCCTCGGACTGGGGCTCCATGCAAGATCTCACCTCGTGGGGTCTCAATGATCCTAAGAAAGGTGAGAAATCAGCCCAGAACTACACGGGAGGAGCTGGTCAATGACCTGAAAAGAGCTGGGACCACCGTTTCCAAGGTTACTGTTGGTAATACACTAAGACGTCATGGTTTGAAATCATGCATGGCACGGAAGGTTCCCCTGCTTAAACCAGCACATGTCAATGCCCGTCTTAAGTTTGCCAATGACCATTTGGATGATCCAGAGGAGTCATGGGAGAAAGTCATGTGGTCAGATGAGACCAAAATAGAACTTTTTGGTCATAATTCCACTAACTGTGTTTGGAGGAAGAAGAATGATGAGTACCATCCCAAGAACACCATCCCTACTGTGAAACATGGGGGTGGTAGCATCATGCTTTGGGGGTGTTTTTCTGCACATGGGACAGGGCGACTGCACTGTATTAAGGAGAGGATGACCGGGGCCATGTATTGCGAGTTTTTGGGGAACAACCTCCTTCCCTCAGTTAGAGCATTGAAGATGGGTCGAAGCTGGGTCTTCCAACATGACAATGACCTGAAGCACACAGCCAGGATAACCAAGGAGTGGCTCTGTAAGAAGCATATCAAGGTTCTGGCGTGGCCTAGCCAGTCTCCAGACCTAAACCCAATAGAGAATCTTTGGAGGGAGCTCAAACTCCGTGTTTCTCAGCGACAGCCCAGAAACCTGACTGATCTAGAGAAGATCTGTGTGGATGAGTGGGCCAAAATCCCTCCTGCAGTGTGTGCAAACCTGGTGAAAAACTACAGGAAACGTTTGACCTCTGTACTTGCAAACAAAGGCTACTGTACCAAATATTAACATTGATTTTCTCAGGTGTTCAAATACTTATTTGCAGCTGTACCATACAAATAGTTAGAAAATCATACATTGTGATTTCTGGATATTTACTTTTAGATTATGTCTCTCACAGTGGACATGCACCTACGATGACAATTTCAGACCCCTCCATGATTTCTAAGTGGGAGAACTTTCAAAATAGCAGGGTGTTCAAATACTTATTTTCCTCACTGTATATCGTTATCGCAAGAGGCTGCAATGTATATCACAATATGGATTTTAGGCCATATCGCCCATCCCTACTGTGAATCAATCAAAATATTTACAGTAATTGTGATTAATCGCATTTTTAACTTTATTTTTATCTGTTCAAAATTTCCCTTAAAAAGGTATATTTATCAAGTATGTAATACTCTCTCATGCAAATGTGTGTATATTTTTTATTGGAAACCAATTAACAATTACTGGGAAAATCTATTGAAATCCGACATATTTCAAACTCTCCAGTCATAATGTCTAGGGGCTTCATGATCAATTATAACAGAACCTGCGTTAACGCGTCAAAAAAAATTGTGGCGTGTAACAAATTTGTGTTAAGGTGGACATCCCTAGTTCGGATTGTTAGGAAATATCATGCTATTAAACTAACAATTTCTACATTTGGTCAGTTATTTAAGTGGATAAATAAACAGATTATCATACAAAAAAATTGAAAATAAGAAAACGTACACTACAGAACAAGCGTAGGATCCCTTCTGTGATTGGCTCTCGCGGATGAGGAAGGTCCCGTCACATTTGCCTCTCAGCATTTCCTCAGCCTGGGTGCGTTTGATGTCACCCACATACCAGGTACACTCGTCATGGTGGGGTGAACCCTCATCCTCCTCCAGTGAGTAGGAACTGGAGACACAGAAATAATGCAGCAGATACTCAATCGCAGGTCATATAATGACTAAAACACTGAGCTCCAGCCACTCCCTAAATTACAGGTGGAGATATTGCAGCACCCAGTCATCACAGCACAAGTTGCTGAGCTGTTACTTCATCTCAAAGACTTACTCATCAGCATCATTCTTTATGCCCAACCATTCATTAATCTTCTTCTGCCTTGTCCCCTTCTGTGTCAGCCATCTGCAAAGCCAGAACACCACAGATTTAATGCTGACAGTTTACCAATCATTCGCAAGATATGGTTAATAGTTAATAGGTGAGTGTTTACATTTGTATGTGAATGTGTTGGGGTGCCTATATTTGCAACATATTTTTTGTACTTCAGACACAGAGTAAATCTTTAATTCATTCTTACATTAGGTACTGGTCTCTGATCTTGCGGAGCTGCATGAGATCCGGCTTGAGGCTGTTCATCTTCTTGTCGATCTCTCTGTTATCGGAGACCTGCTGTCTCAGGTCCGTCTCTAACTTACGCTTGCTGTCGTGGATCTCCTTCACACGAGACTTCAAACGCTCCGAGTTGCTCTGGATCCTGATTTGAGAGATTGGCTATGAATGTGTTGCGCAAACGCTAAATAAGAAATTGTGACAAAATACTATTCCAAATTAGCACCTTGGTTCAACGTTTTGGTTAAGTAAAACAAGTTCTATTCATCCGTTGCATCACACCCGGATTATCAAGAACCCCATGCACATTAAGATGAATTTACTTTTGAATCTCTTTTTCGTTGCCCTCGCGTTGGAATCGCTCCAAAGACTCCCTGCTGTAGCGCTCCTGAGTCTCACACTGCTCCTCGAAGATCTTGATGGTCTCATTGAAGGCCTCGATGGCTGTGCGTTTCATCTGCAGCTCCTGTGGGAAATAGTAACATCCATTTGATGATTTATTGTATTAGTCATTTATTCCTTAGCTGCTGCTATCACACATATCTGGTCTTCTACCTGCTTATGTTAAAACTCTGGTTGAGACACTCTACTGTTACTAGTGTCATATAAAAGGTAACACAGAGGCGGATGCATGCATGCTGAATCAGTGACTTCTTTTAGGTCGTTTTCTAAAAGCACATTTTAATAGACTTGCTTTTATGTGATTCTCTGTGTGATGTCTTTTTATCTTTTTATCCTTTTGCCTTTTTTATCTTTTCATCGCCACTTATTGACTGTCCTCCTATAACTTGCTATTTCCACTTATCTTCGATCTACTTTCCTTTTCTCCTTCCTGTCCTTTAGAGCTGCCCAATCTCTTGTTGCATATGTATGGTTATGTGTATTGATGTGCTGTGTATATTTATATTTTGTTTATGCTTTTGTTTCTTCTGTTAAAGCACTTTGTAAGCGTTTTGTTTTTTTAAAGGTGCTATACAAATAGTTATTATTATCATATTATTAGTATGCTGTCTTACTCTAATAAGATAAGTTTCTTTCACATTGCATACACACAGCACTTATCTATATCTTTGTCTGAGTTAGTTCTACTGGAATTCTGCACACATTCATAATGTAATGATCTTTTTACCTAATGGGTTTTGAATATATATAAAAAACTGTTGCATTGTTATGTAACTCAAATTAACTATATTCTCATTTACATTTGAATTTTCTATTATGGCTATAAAGATTTCTAAAGTAGAATAACTATTGTTTTGTTGTCTGGATATACTGTATCGGTTTCCAAGACATGTAAATGCTTATATTTTGTGCAGTATATGAAAAATACAAACAGGAGACAAAGTATGATTTATCATACTGTTGTGTGTGTATGTGTGTGTGTGTGTTGAACTCATACCTGTGAGGTGCGTGTGTATTCCTCGTACAGAGAGTCGTACTCGCGGCTCTTCTCCTGGTACTGCTCGTGATAGACCTTCAGCTGCTCTCCCACCTCCTCTATACTGTTCTCCTTCACTAACTGAGCCGTGCCAAATGCAGATGAGAGCAAAATCAGCGCTTTGACAATCAAAACAACGTAACACAATTCAAGGAGGCCCTGCTTATTGTTATTCATAAAAAAAATAGATTGAGGATGTTTAAATCAAAAGTAGGCTTGCAGAGGGATTTTGCCCGTAGTTGAATTTGTTGATACAAAGTCACCAACCTGTTGGTATTTAGAGACAGGGTACAGAAGCCTGGTGTCCAGTTTGGCGTTGTATTGGGCCAGGGACTCATGGCGGTAGTGATTGATGAGCTCCACTACAGACAGGAAGGTAAGAGGCTCAGAGAAGCCATACCTCCCGTCTCGGTGGTAAACCTTTATAAGCTTGTTGTTCCCCCCTTTCCTGCAGGGGGAGACAGGAGCCAAATGAGAAACAAAGAAAATAACAGGACATATGGCAGCACATGTTGACTGAATGTTAACTTCCAGCAAAGGTCTATTTTTTCTTATTGAATGCCACTTTTTTCTTTTCTTTTTTTCAATAGTAATTATTCAAATGCGGTTCTAACTGGTGTGGTTGACAGTAGTGTTTCTGTACCTGAGAGTGAGAGTGTACTCGCCCTCCAGTTTACTAGAGGCATTTCGGACCAGGAAGGTGCCATCTGGAGTGTCTCGCAGCTTCTCATTCACCTCCTCTCTGCAAATACCATGACATGCAGTATATAATTCAAGAACACTAACCCTGATCAGCTGCACCCTAACAGCTAAATAATAACATCATTTCCACGGTCATAAATAGGTGATATAAGGAACATCGATTTTTGGAAGCTGTTTTGTGTATATTGAAACTTAGTATTACCGCTGAACAAAATCAACAGTAACAGTAATCTATTTTGGTAATTTACCTGGAGATTTCTCCCCAGTACCACTCAGCATCATTCAGCAGGCTGCTTGTGTCTGTCATGGCTGATGGTGCCATTTTCGACTTGACTGGCTTTGCTGGAAGGACTGGAAAACAGACACACACATAGACGCACAAAGATCAACATGAAAAGCATGTTATACTAATGGAATGGATCCCAACAGTCACTTAACACATCTGCTAAAAATGTACCTACTCGTATAGAGTTGTCTGTAAGAAACCTTTTAAAAATATGACAGAAATACCTTATATTGTATTAAAGCTAATATAATCATCATTTTACTGCACATAAATAAACATTTCTTTGTGCTGAATAAAGATTACTAAAGAATAACATACCTGGAGGAGTGAGGTCCTGCTCTGTGGTTCTCTCTATCAGCAGCCTCTCCACCACAAGGGCAGGGAACTCCTCATCCACTGACAACCTGAAAATCAATCAGTCAATCAATAGCAAGTTTAAAAATACATAGCTGAGACTCCCAATCTGACAAATTGGATCAATTCAGACTTGAGATTTGCATATTTAGTTTAGTAGCCTAATGTTTCACAGAAATGACAAATCCAGGTTTTTTTTTCCTATTGTACAGGTTTTTTTTCTGTACAGTAGAAGATATCAATCAGCCAAAACTAACCAAGGGGTGGAGTGGCCTGTCCGTATCAACAGCGGTCCAAAGATCTTTCCCAGTGTGTGTGTGTCCAGGCCATGGCTGGCCTGCGCCTGGGTGACTTTGGCCAGGTGTGTGAGGAGGTACTGCAGGGTGAGACGGTGATGGAGAGGGACGGAGGTGGAGTTCTCCAGGACCAGGCTTACCTCTCTGTCATGGCTTCCAGCAGCTGCACCATCTGGACAAAAAGTATTCAAATAACCATGAAGATGATCTATACATAAAACTATTGTCGCAATTCCATCAGGTTTTATCACATAAGGAGAATCTCAAGAGAGTCAAGATATTTAACAAAGAATATTGTACATACTGTTTAGTCTGCATTTGAGACATGCTGACTCCCACTTTTATCTCCATCAAGTCTTAGGTCTAGTATATATCTGAATTCAAATCATAGAGTCCCTTGTGCAGAGGAGAATCAGCTGAAGAATTGCTAGCATGCCTCAGTGAGCTCATCTTCTACCGATGTTTGGCTCTATTCTATCAACGCTGACATGCAACTGACCTCGATCAGCTGCATGTAAGGCTCAGTTTGGGTCTTGTGCAATTCTTTTACTTAAATTACAGTAAGGGAAGCAATGAACGGTGCCTTTCTAACAACACAAGCACATAGCTCATTTTTTGGGCTCATGCTATTCTATTACACCGCACAAAATCTCATTTTTGTCTACCATGCATAAAATCTGAATCTTTATAAATCATATAAATGAGTCCAAAAATATTTTCTTAAAACAAGCAAAAAAATACCAAGAGCATGAGATTATTGCGTCTGTTTCAAGTACAGGTCGACTTCTAGAATGAAGTGTTATTTTCACAATACTAGATCTAAAGCAGTCAAAAACCAATAAAGATGTAAGACAATATAACTTTAGTTGTTCTTTTAAAGAATATACTGGTGGCTTTGCATGTTTAAGCCCATTAACTGCAAATTGCTCAATATTACTGTAGACTATTTTCCAGAGCATACCATGGGTTTTTAGATTGATAAAGGCATATTTTCCAGGCGCCACTGGTTTCAGTTCATGGTTGAAATGTATGAACATAAACTTGCAGTCGGTTTGAGTTTTTTGCAAAAGCAAAAGTAATGTTATGGTCATATGGTAATGTAGTTGGGAGTCTTAGAAGCAGTTCCTCACTGGTGTGTGTGATTTTCCAACAATACAGATTCAATACTTTATGGCAGCTGACTATTTTCAGAACAGCTCCATCTTTTAACTGCAATGCCCTGCAACAATAATGTAACTTTGACAATTAATTATTCAACAACAAAAAAAACAAAGAAAGAGAAGGAAGAAGAACATGGTCTGATGAACTGCCTATTTATATCAAGCAATTTTAAGGTCATCTGAACCAGCATAAACTGCAATCCCCTTGGAAAGTAGCAAAAGTTCATGTAAAAAATGATTTGTATCAGCTAAAACCTCAGCTAATGTCCCATTAACAAACCCTTAACATACAGAGATACATAGAAGATGACACCCTTTCCTAATTAGAAAGATGGGTGTTTAGTGTCAACTTAAAGCATTTCCTCATGAGATGAGACCCACCTGCTGACTGCTGTAGGACCTGCTGCTGCAGCGTGAGAGCAGTTTGAAGGTGAGCGTAGATACAGGCAGGGATGATGGGGGACGGGAGGTCTCTCAGGTAGTTCAGGACACACTCCGACAGGTACCCCACATCTTTCTGACACGTCTCACCTTCTGGAGCCCAAAGAAATACAAAGTTATTTAGCTTTTTAACTTATTTTTACACACTTTCACACACATTTTCACAGTGGAAACATCGCAGTGATGGGAAAATGTGGTTATGAAAAAAATATTTTACATAGAATTGCTTGGTTTCTCCCAATAAATCATAATAAAAAGCCTAGTTTCGAATAAATAAATTAAATTTTGAAAATATAAGCACTAAATATTTTTTGGAATTTATGAACATTTCTCTGTTTAAATCAGCAGGGGGAGGCACATAGAAACAGCTGTTTGCGGCTTGCAGCTTTCTCTCTCTCTTGCTCTCTCTCAGTCGCAAGTGAGAATATATATATATATATATATATATCAATGAGCAAAAAAAATTAGTCGACTATAGGCAACGCTTGACCAATCAGATTTGACTATGTAAATTCTTAGACAGGAACACCTCTACACCAAACCCAATCAACCAGAAAGAAAACTGAATCTGAACGCTCCATTCTGTTGTGGGTTGTATTCTCTCCCAATTTATAAATAAGATGTACATTTATTTGTTTATTTGTTTATTTGTTTATTTAAAAGGATCCCCATTAGCCGCCGCCGAGACGACAGCTAGTCTTCCTGGGGTCCAAACAATACATACAAAACGTATGTGAGTAATTACAATCACAATTACTCACAAAAATATCATATATTAATACACATAAAAAATAACAATACAAAAAGTACTGATTAGAATAATAGTAAAATAATACAAAACAACATAGCACGTTATACAACAACTCTCAGCCAATCCAGACAATATTATGATGTTGAATACAAATATAGTCTTAGTCTTTTTTTAAAACCAGTTTTTCCCTTGATATCCCGAACCCCAACTGGAAGATTGTTCCAAAACACAATTGACCTATAAAACACGGTCCTCTTCATAGAGTCAGATTTAGGTAGGGGTAAAGAAATCTGTCGACTATTCGCCCCTCTTGTGTAATGTGAGTGCATATCTGAATAGTAAATTATATAGTCATAAAGAAATTTTGGAATCCGAGTGTTAATAATTCTATGAAAATATCCTAACATATTAGCAGATAGTCTGTGCTTGACCACCAGCCAAGCAAGACGTTCATGCATTTCTGCAACACTAGTTCTCAAAGAACAACCAAGGACCAGTCTAGCAGCCTTATTTTGAGCCACTTGTAATTTTTTAAATGACTGCATGATGCAGCAGACCATACAACAGAACAATAATCCAAATGACACAAAACCAATGTACAAACAACACGACTAAACAACCGTGAATTTAAAAATTGTGCACATTTACGCATTACTGCAACAGCTCTGCCCATTTTAGCAACAACTTTGCTGATGTGATCAGACCATGACAATGTAGAATCGAGCCAAAGTCCAAGAAGCTTCACCTTTTTCACTTGCTGTACATTTTGACCATTAACTTGTATATTAATTTTAGGATTGTCAGATAATCTATACTTAGAACCAAATATTATACTCATAGTTTTTGAAAGATTTAGTACAAGCTTATTTGTGTTGATCCAATTATACAATTTGCTAATTTCACAAGACAGAACCTGATTAAGCTCTGAACATGTAGGGGCTGCATAATAAAGAGTACAATCATCTGCAAACATAGTTAATGATGCCTTACTGAGTATATACGGCATATCATTTGTGAAAATTGAAAATAACAAAGGTCCGAGGCAACTTCCTTGAGGAACACCACAATCCACGGACTTGCTACAAGATAATGCACCATTAAAATAAACTCTTTGCGACCTCTCCGACAAATAGCTCTTAAACCACTTAATTGTTGAGGAAGTAAAACCATAACTAATAAGTTTAGAAATCAAAATGTCATGGTCAATCACATCAAAGGCAGCACTAAAATCCAGTAGTAGTGTACCCACCAGCATTGAGTTATCAATTGATGTAAGCCAGCTATCCGACATTTGTGTCATTGCAGTGCAGGTGGAATGACCATACCTATAAGCATGCTGAAACATAGTGGTCAAATCATTGTTAGTAAAGTAATCTCGCACTTGCTCAAATACAATCTTTTCCAATAATTTACTTAGAATAGGCAAAATACTAATAGGCCTACTATTTGGGCCACAAAAGTTGATTTTGTGTCCTTGGGTAAAGGGATTATCTTACCCTCCTTCCAAAGTTTTGGACACACACCGCTAACCAGACATCTGTTAAAAATGTGACACATTGGTTTAGAGATATGTCCAGCTGCTAACTTCAACAGCCGACTATCCAAGTTGTCTGTACCAACAGACCCTCCAACAGTCAAAGATCTCAACAACATTTCCACCTGCACAACATTAACCTGATGAAATTCTAAACTACACAGTTTATCTTTCATAATACACCTTTCAATTAGCTCATTTGAGTTGGAATCAACAGTGTATTTCATTGTCTCTCTAAAATTAGAAACCTTATTAACAAAATAATCATTAAAATAATTTGCAATCTGTATTGGCTTAGTCAAATAAACTCCATTCAATTCAACAAAAGAAGTACAAGTAGATTTTTTCCCCATGATTTCATTAAGTACATTCCACATTCTCTTACTATCTGTACCACTGTCTTCAATTCTCTTCTGAAAATATTTTTTCTTTTTCACTCTATTCTCCTTGGTCACCTGATTCCTTAAAATACAATAACATTTTCTGTCCTCCAGAGAGTTAGAAAGAACCGCAACCTTTTTAGCCTCTTCCCTTTGAGCCATTATGCTCTTTAACTCAGTATCAACCCAAGGAGCACTTTTGGCTTTAACTGTAAATTTCTTTAATGGGGCATGATTGTTAACAACTTTCATAAAACAATCCATAAATAAATTAAGGGATATATCCACATCATCAATATCACTTATCAAATTCCATTTAATATTATCCAATTCATTTAAAAAACACTCCTCATTAAATACCCTATAAGATCTTTTCATAATAATTTTAGGACAGGCTCTAGGTAGCTTAGTTCTCCTGGAGACAGCAATACAGTTGTGATCACTAAAGCCAACTGTCACAGAAATAGGTGTTGAGCACATATCAGGATTATTAGTGTAAATATGATCAATACATTTTGATATTAAAGATCCTGTATTGTTACTAGAAACTCTTGTTGGTTGATCCATTAGTTGAGATAACCCACAGGTGTCTGTCATGGTTTTAAGCTTATTCTTCAGAGGACAAATCTCAGATAGCCAATCAATATTTAGATCACCCAGCCAGTATATCTCTTTGTTTTCCTCAGTCACCTTGTCTAGCATATTACATAAACCATTTACATACTCTATCCTGGCACTAGGTGGCCTATAACAACAACCAAGAATAATCGGTTTTAAATTTGGAATATGTACCTGTAACCATAACACCTCAACTTCATCAACCATTAAGTCCTGTCTCAGTTTAACAGGGAAATGATCCCGTATATAAATGGCCACACCACCTCCAAACCTGTTTCGATCATTTCTATAAATTGAAAACCCCCTATATCAACATCTGAATTATCTATGAAGTGATCCAAATGAGTTTCAGAAATCATGAGTAGGTCTATTTTGTTTAGTTGCAAAAATAAAGACAAGTCTTGAATTTTGTTCCTTAAACTACATATATTAATATGTGCAAGTATTAAACCTTTAGGTAGTTTATTTATGCTGGTCATCTTAGTTAAAAGTAAATAAGTCTTATATTATAATCCAATTAAATATCTTGTACCCTAAGTTATTTTATCTTCATCAAGTAGGCTACATACATATAAGTCCTGAACACAGACTCACATACATGTACACAAACATATAAAACTGATCTTTAAAGCCCATTAGACCAATAACTGACTTTGTCCATCCCTTGGGATGATGATCAGTTTATCATACTTCAAACTCGCCTTATCCCTCTCTCTCTGGCAGCTTTAACCTTCGGCCACAACTCTTTCCTCCTCAGTTGCACAGCTTCCGAGAAATCTTCGTTAATGTAGATCTTGGTGCCCTTTAATTTCTTGGCAGAAGAAAGAATCAGCTCTCTGTCCTTAATGCGAAGAAGTTTAACAACAATTTTCCTTGGCCTTCCCCTCTCCTGAAACTGACCAAGTCTCTGGGCACGCTCAATGTCCATATTTATTCCATCTAAGCCCAAGTTTTTGAGAACATTTCTCACACCTTTTCTCTGATTCACACCAATTCTCTCCTTTCTCGTCAGCAATGCCATCGATTAAAATATTTGTTCTCCTGTTCTGATTTTCAATGTAATCCAGCTTGTTGAGCATTGCATCCAATTCCTGCTTGGAGGTAGTAATGTTTGTCTCAAATGCCCTTATCTTTGACTCAATCTCCTTGCATCCCATCTTCTCCTCTTCAAACTTTGATTGGGTAAATTCCAAGCTGGTCTTCAGCTCCTGTACATCTCTGATAACACCATCCAATCTTTTGTTAGTTCCATCCATAATCAGCTGAATGAAACATTTGAAGTTATCTTGCTGCTGCAATAACATATCTTTATAGATCCCTCTCTGCTGCTCCATTAATTGAGAGAGTACACTCATTGTAACAACAGCGTCATCCTCACAAGGAGATGTTTTAGCATTCTTAGGAGGCATAATGTGTCTTACCAGGATGTACCGGGAGTTGATGAAAGTAGCAAATGTTGATGGTTACAGATCTGTTTGTCCAGGTCCTAGTAGGCCCAAAAGCCCATCAACTTGGGCTGCAGCGCAAGCTCAGCAAATAGTGGAAATATTGTCCCCAATATTAAGCCGCAATTTAAATAAAATGCAACTTGAGGCAATTAACCACTAAATTTGAGAATACAATAAAGGATTCAGTAGATTTTTGTTAGATTCTAAGAGGCCAGGTTCTCAGAGAAAACTCCTGGCAGCCATCTTGAGTCATTTCTTTAAACCAGTCACAATCGTGACTGGTAGATGGCCAACAGTAGATGGCCACAGTAGGTGGCCAACAGTAGATGGCCACTTTTATTGATTTAAAATATGTTTAGTAACCTTATGATACACGGAGAGCATTGCTGAAAAACAGTGTGCATGCTTAGAAAACGTTCCATAAATATACATGAAACTTTCTGTAAGTCCCTTTAGTATCTAATGTGTAGCTTAACCAATACTGGATTTTTAAAGATGAGAGTGAAATTAAAATTTGTTTAAACAATACAATAACAAATATTAATTTAAAAAGTATTAAGTGTACATTTCTGACTCAGACTTACTCACCAGAGCTCAGGCTGTACACTGGGCTGTCTGAACCTGAGGAAACAGTTGGCCTATACAATATCTTGCAGTCCAAACCTGAGAAAGACAAAAGAAACAAAACAGTTGAATACATTTTCGCATAACTTTTGTACTTGACAAAAAAATTTTGTCAAGTACATACAACAAAACACAGTTAAGTAGAGCTAATTAGAAAAGAGAATGGGAATTAAAGGTAGCAATAGTAGTTAATAGTACAAATATCCATTAAATGAAATGCACATGCGAGCCGAGCCCTCACTGCAGGGGATGACTCTACGGCTGCCTGACTTGGACTTTATAATCTACTGCGATGTAAAAGACATGGAAGCCCATGGTACGAGACACTCAATACGTACATTTTATTACCGGCTGGACAATGTCATTTTATAAGCAACAACTTGTACGTGACAAAGCACATGGACAGATATTTGTTTTGGAAATACTCCGCACAAACTTTGCTGTGTTGTTTTCATTCCAGTCTCACATCCAACAACAGAGAGAAGGTGATCAATCAGTTGGGGGAGAATTGGTCCTTGAAATGCTTATGCACAAGGCAAGCAATATTTACAAGAGCAGAGTCAATGCATGTTTGTTCTTTTCTAGGTGTGTGTGTGTGTGTGTGTGTGTGTGTGTGTGTGTGTGTGTGTGTGTGTGTGTGTGTGTGTGAGACAGATAGACAGACTAAAAAAGGGAATGACAGAAAAAAGACGAAAAACTGTGAATGGAGTCACACTGAGCGCTATTTGTTAATACCACAGTGTGAATCAAACCCACTGCGCAGGACTCTCAGTGAGGCCAATGAGAACTGTTCTGACTTAAACCACATTCAACTTCAGTGTAGGAAATCTATATGAAGTCACTGACCGACTGAGAGTTACTGTGAGTGTGTGTGAATGTGTGTGCACTTCTACCTATCTGTGTGACTGCCTGACTGGATCCACATGTATATGTCTACACTTGTGCAAAGGCTGGCATGAGAGCAAGAGGCAGATGGCGGGAGGGAGACAGTTGCACGGAGACGAAAAGACGGAGAGGTGAGACGGACGAAAACGTTGGCCGATTGACATGGATATACCTCTTTTCTCTATGGCTTGGATCAGGCTGACAAGGGCTGGAGGAGCCGTCTCTGGTGGTGTGAACTGCTCGCTCAGGTCCGGCACAGAAACAGCTGAAACAACAACACAAATCACTGTTACACTTCTGGCACAAAGCCTCTGAAAGACCATGGGGGTGCTGCAGCCCTGACAAGGGCACAGTTAACTAGGAGCAGTTGGATATAGAGCTTGTATAATGTTGTGAGCATATATAAAATCTGTGAGGAACACAATAAAATATGATGAGGTGGATTTTGCATGAAGCACACCTGTTTTGCAAAAAAGCACAGCAGCAGTTAGTCTTCTGTATTGCATTTGTTCAGAAAGTATTCCATAAAAAAAAGAAGAAGAAAAAAGAACCTAAAACACTTGAAGCTTGTGATGCATCTTACTGTGGTAGTTTGTAGTCTGGTAGTCTAGCTGATGCGATATATGATAAGAAAACCAGAACAATTTAGTAAACGTACAAAAGAATGAAAAGAGGCTTTATTCAGAGGAGCGTAAATAAAAAAAAGAGAGAAAAAAACAGACTGCTGATGGCGAGCAAAAACTTTATCTACTTTACAACTCCCCATAGACCAAATCAAACATCTTTTCACTCCGAGAGAAAGAGAAAAGGAGAAAGCAAGAGGGAAAAAAGAGAGATCCCATTTCCCTCCCTCCCCTCCCTCTCCTTTTTGCCCTTTTCTTCTCTCCCCTCTTGCTTTCTCTCCTCCCCTCCGCTCCGTCCTGCTCGGTGTTTCGCCTTAGCTCTTTGCGTGAGTGGAGCACAATAAAGGATTTAATCAAAACTCCTGAACAAGCAAAAGCCCTGTGGCAGTGTGCCAGGCCCGACCCGGCCTGGCCCGGACAGGCAGGCAGTGCCTCCTATTCGGCCCCAAAGCCGAATAGGGGGATGAGGGGAGGAGGTATGGGTGAGGAGTGGGGGTAACGCTGGGAGCAGGGAGGGCCTGGCCTGGCCGGGGCTTGGCAGTAGACTCCTGTTCCTGGCACGGCTCGGCTAAACCACTGCTGATTATTAATTTGGGGAGTTCAGACAAGAAACACAGCGTCAGCACATTCCGTTCCCCTCTCTCTCTCTCTCTCTCTCTCTCTCTCTCTCTCTCTCTCTCTCGCTCTGGTTCTTGTTCTCAGTTTCTCTGGATGTCTTGCTCCCTTTCTCTCCCTCTCTCTGTCCTTTGCTCTCTTGCATTCTTGCTGGACATTTTTTCTTGCTCCTTCTCTTTTTTTACTCCCATTTGGTCTCTTCTACCTAAGTTTTAATTCGATCTCTCTTTTTCTTTTTTTCTTTTTGTTTCTCTGTGTCTCTCTCTCTGTCTCCATGCCTTCTGGTTAAACATGGAAACTTTGCCTGGCAGTGTCTCCAGCTCTCTAGCGAGCACACAGACAGACCTCGGCCTCTTCTTTATCCCTGTTGGCCATTTTGGCTGGTAGTGCCCTTCCCCCCTCTTCTCTCATCACATAGTGTCCCTCTTTGTGTGCAGTACAGTTTTTTACATAAATGTTAGAAGAAAAAAAAATTACAAACCCAAACTAAACATCAAATAACGTCCTGTCATTGCCTTCCAAAACAACTCATATGAGCAATTTCTGATCTGGCTCCCCTATTGACAAGGCAACATAGTGTAGTGTATTACAAAACCCCTTTATGACTGATGTTACAAAAAGATTTTGAAGGTATAAAAAATACTTAAGGAAAGACTGTGCTCCTGGTTAAAAACAAAGTAATGATGAAAATGGGATGTACACAGCAGTGTTTTCCCCCCTTTTCAGTCTCCTCCCTGACATGGTTTTCATACGAAAAACAGCCATGGAGTTAAAACAACGCAAGTGAGCGTGTTTGTGGGGGCATATGAAGATGAAATACAACCCAGGAAGTCCAGTAAGAGTAAGGGATCCATGAGTTTAAAGGCTTTTCAGACACCACGCTAATGAAAACAATGATTTGTATTACAATATGACAGAATTTAAAAACTGGGGGAAGTTATCACGGTGACAATAATTTTATCCTCCATCTAATATATATAATATGGCTATATATATATATATATATCCATACCTATAGTAACCCATTCACGGTACAGAGAAATCTGCCACAGATGTGAGCTTGCACGTTATTGATTGGTTATGACGTATGATATTGCAAAAGTTGAAAAGGTTTTCGCGGTTCAACTTTTTTGCCGGGCAGCCCTGTTTATTTTTTGCTGTAGCCCTGAGTGTCTGCAACCCCATCTTGCCAACGCAGATGTCTCGTTGAAATTAATGAGGTGGCTGTGTTTTTTTTTTACGCAGTGCTAATGTAAGTCTAAACGCAGCCTAAGTGGTTTTGCGGCTCCATAACAATGTCACGCAACCTCTGCCTTCGCTCCTGACAGTCAAGGGTCAGAATTTACACTGCCAGTAGAAGTCTCCGTCAGGTAAACATTAGTAAGGGATAATGTCGAGCGAGCCGGGAAGGTGGGCAAATAATGTAATCAGTGTATGCCCAAACACCATTAACACCAGTAACACAGACTACCGTAGCAAGTAAACTTTGGACCAATTCATTTTTCATATTGCTTAATTCCATGCCTTCATTTAATTAAAACCTTAGTGTCAGAATAATTGAACACTGTCTAAATAAGACTGGGTTGTCATAATTACAGATGCAGCAAAACGCAATTGCTATTGCTTTATGAATTATTCAGTACAAGAGAGCAAAAGACGATCTTCATGGAGCTCTTATGCACTTGGATTTAGGCAGGATGCAAGCAATAAAAAGGTGGAAATCAAATAAAACAGGGAATTAAGTACAAATATAGGCTATTAAACCGCAAAATGAATGCTCTCCAACAGTTTGGTAGGGGAGTAGGAAGAAAACATTGATTGCCACATTTTCCCCAAGAGGAAGGAACGTTCTCACTTCTACATGCAAACAAACATAAACACTTTATTTCACTGTATATTTCTCTTGACTCGAACAGAAAAAAATGTAACTTTGACTTTCGTGCAAAGAAGTGATTTTTTTTTTTTTTCCCTGCCAAAAACAGCTGAAGCCCTGCAGTCTTCTCAGGGTTTTGGAAAGGTAAAGAAAAGGAGTGAAAGGCAGAGAAAGAGAGAGAGAGAGAGAGAGAGAGAGAGAGTTCCAGTAACAGCAACTTGTTAGTCAATTAGAACCACTTCCTTGGCAGACTGCACACACTGGGAGACAGGCTTATGACTTGACATGCCCTGAGAAGTAGCCAATGGGAGAAACAGATAAGAAAGGGAGGGAGAAAGAGAGAGAGAGAGCGATATATAGAGAAAAAAGAATGACACTGTGGTTTGGCACTTAAACAAGTAAACCCTGGTGCATTTAACAGCGTATAAGTCTAGTTTATGTATGCATTCATTGTAAGAGATCTCTACAGGCTAGATCTCATGACTGCGTTTGCAGGTTTTCTTCAAATATGCTTTTTTTCCAACATCAGTGTTGAAGAAAAAAAACTATAAAGTCACGTGTGATGGTGCGCCACCGACACATGAAGCTGGAAACGTGATGGTCGGATGAATGTTGCAGATCCTGTCTTTGTGTTTTTGCACAGAGTCGCTTGCTCGACCCCAGGCAAGCGGCAGACAGGCAAAAGTAGACCGGATGAAGCATCGCTGTGTCAAGTAAAATATTTGCTCTGTATCTTCTGCATCGGTATGCTTATGCAATACGTAGGTGGCTCTGCTGCATTCTCCCTCTCAGAGGTCTGTCAGAAACTGAAGCTTCTCCAAATGCAGAGATAAAGCACAAATTCACTCGCAGGATTTCACTGCTCAAATTAAACCTGGAATTTCCTCACTTTAAGTCCAACACCCTCAGCACTTTGGATTTGTGCTGATTTTTGTGGGAATGTCTTATTGAACTGTACTGAAATTGGAGTATGCAGTTCAACTACCACTACAACAAAAAATATAATTTGTTATTAGGGGTGGGAATCTTAAAGGAGAATTCCTTTGCTAGGTTACCTATGCAAATGAGCTCCTGAACTCTTGAACTGCAGGTCAGCTCTGCTTCACTGCGGTGTCAGGTTACAGCCTGTTGATACATGCTCATTACTATGAAAAGGACCTCGGCAAATCTTTTTTTTGTGGAAAAAATACATTTTGGAGTATTGGATTGTATGAGATCGGCACTCGATTGGTGGCGACTTGACCGGAAAGCAGTACATAAACAGAGGTAAGGATTAACACAACTTTTATGCCTTTCTGTCACATCTACTGCCGTCAAATTCGCTGGGTTCCCTCGTAAGGAATAACTGCACATGGCTAAGCACTAGTAATGTCATTTCGAACATGTTTAGAGGCTAAAAACACGTTTGAAACTTGCCCTGTTTAAGCCTTGTTTAAGACTGTTGGGTGCAAAATCTAGCAGGAGGATAACTCGGTGTAGGCGGCACCGTTTGTTTTCGTTTTTCTCGCTACTGACAGTACTCCTGATTTACAAACAAGCGAGCTACGGGTTGAAATCGACCGGAATTCTCCTTTAAGGCACCTCACGATCCGATTTGAATCCCATGGCTAAAATGCAATTATGAAACGATTATCAATGTATTTTGATGCATCAAATTTATATTTTCTCTCACTCTATCACAACTTGCTACTGTAATAATCTATAATTAAAATAAGCATGAATTTATTTTCACTATCTTTATTAATACAAC
Organism: Perca flavescens; assembly: GCF_004354835.1. Classification (NCBI taxonomy): domain Eukaryota; kingdom Metazoa; phylum Chordata; class Actinopteri; order Perciformes; family Percidae; genus Perca; species Perca flavescens. Next base: position 12,363,180 of record NC_041342.1, on the reverse strand, counting down.
AGTAGTAGAAACAAGAAAAGAAACAGTAGGTCGAATTCTCACCAAGTCGACCTCACCAAAACTCAAGAGGTAGCCTATCTTAGAACGTAAACACGACGCACATGTTTACATCTGTTAAGTTTCCCATCCAATTTGTTCAGCCCAGTGTTGTTCCTTACGTTGTTGGTTCAGCCGTAAGGAACATTCGGCCCGCTTTTCTTTTCTTTTTTTTATTGTTACAGGAGATCATAAAGTCAAGAATTGGGTTTTACATTTCTGATTATTAGATTCTCTGCATCGAGACATAACCTTTTTATGTAAGAATGGCGATGTATCTAAGAATATCATTTTCCCCACCCCTATTTGTTATGAGGTTAGATTTCACTCTTTTTTTATTTGACATAAAACTTTCTCTTTCCCATTTTAGGCAATGGATAATAAAAATCAAGTCCGGAGAGCCACAGTTACAAGTTACCGCCGAAAAATTTATTATATTTTTTACTGTGCCATAACCACAGTGATCATGATAAAGGGTAATTTAAAAAAAAAAGAATAAAATGTGAATGTTAGAGTACGTAAAATAATAAGTTGAGTTTTTTACATTCCCCAGAGAACCAAATTCACGGGTTTTGAGGTAGGCATGGTTAAGAAGTACAGTTGGCTGGATAAATCCATTTACGTTTTATCCTGCATTAAGATCAAGATTGTCAAACTAAGCAAAGGTGAATGAATAAACTTGGATGCCCAACAACTCATTTAGATTGCAGATTTTCTTTTTCTATTCCAGTGTAATTGAATACCCCAAAGAGGGCTAACTCTCTTGGTTTCTATAAGCTGTGGAAACACAAGCTCTGCATGCTCAGTGTACCCAAATCATTGGATGCTGGATCCTTATCAAACACCTGTTGGGTATTAAAGACTAACTTAAATATGTCAATTTCCACTAAAACTTTTTTCTACTTTTTATTTGCATTATTTCACCAGATGTAACTAACTTCCAAAGGGTTCACCATCCTCCAAATGCACTAATTTAAGGCTATATTTAAAGTAAACACTTTTATCAAAAAGCCATGTCAGTTACTCCAAGCATGTGTTTCTTATGTACAGCGGTGACAACGCCAGTTGGTGTCTGGCTCATGGATGGTGTGTAGCAGTGTGTATGCTGCTGGTCAGGTTTCACTGCTACATGTCCTCACTGCATCCCAACTATGCTGACGGGCAATGCGTTATGACCGGGCAAACCATCCATTCCTCTGTCACAACATGCTTCAAAGTTACGACTGAGCCCTTGCAACCATGTAGGACACAGGTGATCTCTACACAACGCTGGATCTGGTTTACAGGCACTACTGAGAAACAATATTAATGCAGAGATTTGCTATAACACTTGTTATAGTAGACTGATTGAGGCTTATTATGAATTCCAATACTGTTCTTGCCAAGACACGCCCTGCGTAGCATTCAAGCACTAGGATTGGCCAGGCGTCCATGCTTGCGCGTTCAGGTCCTATTTTCTGACCAATGGGGCTATCCTGAGCGGGCATTTGATCAATGAAGTTTGTGTCACTGTTCCAGCTATTTCAACTGTCCAGCAGAATCCAGTGCGCAAATCTGTTAGTGTTGGCGTTGTGTCCTCTTCCATCTATATACATTGAATGCGGTAGTTCTGTAGTAAAAGTGTTTCTTAAGCTGGGCTGTCTACTACTAGGCTACATGTCTTTCCATGTACCTAAATATTGTTGTGTTAATCTTAGACATGAGGCTAACACATTGTGTTGCATTTGTTGGCATATTTGTAAATGGGTTGTGTAGCTTCTGACTGTATAAACAGGCAAATTGCCATCTGTAACTGCATGTCCAACTGGACTCAGTGTTCAATGACTCTGCAGTCTAAAAGTAATGGGGCCAGTGGCGTCAAACAAAGTGTTTGTCAGATTGTTGAACACAGTCTGAAAACCCTAACCCACGCCTTTCCAATGTCAGAGTTAGGGCAGCTGTGCCAAACAATTTTTGTAACTTTACAAAACTGTCAATCTAACATTCATACCCACTTAACGCAGCAATTGGCCAGCTGTGCACATGTGATAAATTAGGCAGGATTTGAAGCTCTTTTTTCATTCTTCACACAACTTCTTCAGTCCCTTTTCGTATGAGCAAACAACTGCAACACCAATAATGCTGTTGAGGAGATACACATAAGTGTGTGTGCTGCTATCCCAATTATTTTTTTATATTATTTTATAGACTTTTGTGTCTCGCCCCTCTCTCAACCCACCTTCGAATGCATCTATTTTGAACAGCTATAAACACTCTTGCCTTTGGACATGGTCAGTCTATACTTTGTAGGAGCTACTTTGTACCTGGCCTTAAATACATAATGAAAGGTTTTCAGGTCATCAGATTTATTGATCATATAATCAATAATATAGTGTGAGTAGAGGGGGGCAGGCCAGTACAGCCTCTCATCAATGTTTTCAATTGTTTCCTTTTGTATGCATCCTGTCCCAGAACTGCTTGTTACTAACCTAGCTCTGGGGAGTTTACTCCCCGGAGTCCTTATGTTTCTTCTTCAACGCCCGGCCGCGTCCCGCTGCGTCTGCTACACCCACCCGTGCTCTGCAGCGCCACGTTTCATCCCGCAACGTCCTGCTGTGACATGAACTACAACAACTACCTTCAAAGTCACTGGTCCACTATCTTCAATGCGACTATTTTCGCCTTCACACCCCCAACCGGCCCCGTCAGACACCGCCTACCAAGAGTCTGGGTCTGCCGAGGTTTCTTCCCAAGAGGGAGTTTTTCCTCGCCACTGTCGCAATAGCCATTTATAATGCTTGCTCTTGAGGGAATTACTGTAATTGTTGGGGCTTTGTAAATTATAGAGTGTGGTCTAGACCTACTCTATCTGTAAAGTGTCTCGAGATAACTCTTATGATTTGATACTATAAATAAAATTGAATTGAATTGAATTGAATTTTCAGCTTATTGAACCATCCGCATGCACATAATGCTGACTTGAAGATTTGGCCCTCAGAAGAAATGAGCAGCAGACCATACTTTTGTAGTCTAATTTTGTTTATAGTCTATCTCGCATTATTATCATTATTGTCATGAAAAAATACCCATAGTCAAGTCTGAATGCTTTCATGGAATCATTCTGTAGAAACAAATGGGATTCATGATTTTATTTCACTTCTGCCTACATTAAGCAACTGCACAAAATGTACTTTACTCTGTTTAGTAAGACAACTTCACGCCTAAATTAGTTCCCATTTATGCATTCATTCATGCTCTGGCACTAAAGAAATGCTCCAGAAAATGAAATTTTCTATAGCTTTGCAAAGTGTGACATGCTAAATTTACTATCTCCAAGAAAATAATACAACAGTCAGAGGAGAAAATACAGCTGGTTCCTATATTTGCAGTTGGATAGGGTGGCGTTTGCTTACACTGCAGCCCTCGTCTCCCTCCCTTTCCAGCCTCTCCATATCTTTCCCATTCACTTCTACTGTCTCAGCCTCTCCACCACCCCCCTCCATGGGTTCTTTGAAAGTGTTTTCCTGGTAAGCGGGAGCGGAGAGTGAGTGGAGGCCTCTCCTTTCTGAGAACCGGACCCGCTAACATGGTTTATAGCTGCCCAGAGACAGTATCAGACATGTATGTGAATCAGGGAGGGAGACTGCAAAAAGGAGGGAGGACGAGAGAGAAGGGGGAGAGAGGAAGGGAGTGAGAGAGGGAGCACGAAGGGAGGAGTTTGCAAAAATGCCAAGCAGCCAGCAGGCAGTTAAAGTGAGGCCAGGGAGAGGAGAGAAAAGGAGGGAACAAGAAAAAAAAACTCTCTCTGGGTTTGTTGAATTATTTCTGCTGCAAGTTGAGAAACGTTTTGCCTCCATTCCTGGGGAACGAAACAGATTTTTAATTACATTTTGTCTCAGAAAGTGTACTTTCATCTATCACTCCAAGTTGTACTGGCACCATATGTGCACCACAAAGCTAGACAAGTGTTTGTTTAACAGCCAAAATCCATTCTAACAAACTATTTTTCAATGTAGTAACAATACTGTTACTCTATTTAAAGCATGGCCTGTTTCATGGCTGAAACAACACTAAAAGAAAGTAAATAGCTTTAATACAGGGTGATGTGGATTTAATTTTTTATGCACATAGAAATTAAACACGAAATGTCCCGTAGACCTCAAGAGCTTGCACTCAACAATGCACTTCTTTGGGTCCCCAACAATACACCCGGAGAATGTAAATTCGGATGAACAGTTCTCGAAAACATCAAAAGGACAAACACACATGCATACATACATACAGACATACTGCACATTCATACAGACAGACACTCCTTCCACTTTAGTTAGATACAAACTCTACACAAAACACTTGTGTGTAGGTGAGTGCTGCATCAGTTGAACAGAGTCCATTATACTGCAGTCCATCTTGGACAAATATTCACACTAATATGATGTAATCGGCCAACCCAGTAGCTTCTTACTATGTCATTTTAGAAAGAAGAAAAGCTGAGGCATTTGCATCTTTTGGCCAACAAGACATCCGCACTTTGCATTTTGCTGAAAAGCATTGCAACATTTACATGCACTAGAGTAGACGGGCTGTTGTCGACATTCTGCAGTAACCTGATTTCTTGAATGGAAATGAGAAACCTGGTTTCCTTAATCTGTGTAAGGGATTAAGAAAATAAACAGTTAACAGATACATTTCTGATAAAAAAAAAAAATCTGTACACTTAACTGGGTTTCAAATGAGAGTTTTACATGCATGCATTTGCATGACAAAGACTTTAGACTGAGACAGTATTGCTGTAGCAGCAGTGTGGGGTAAAGAAAGTTATTATCTAGCTATATCTAGCTGTATATAAATTAAATCCAAATGTCCGACTAAAACTCACACTGGCCTGACAGAACCTCCTGTAATTGTTCGAAAATGATCTAAAAAATGCTGGACCCTGGTTCAATTTGAAACCAAAACTACTTTATGTCATCAGACCAAGGTTCGGCTGTTTGGTCCGGACTGTGGTCCGCAGAAGGTTTCACACGTGTAATTTTGGTTCGGATCAAAATGAAAAGTCAGAAAATTCGTACCAAACGAGGTAGGTGGGAGAGGGCCTTTAAACAAAAAAGTCTGAATAAGAGACTAATAATAAGAGAATAATAACATTACTGAATATGAGTAATTTTGCACACACAATAACAGTTAGAAGAGTCCGCTTATCTCTGCTGTATCTTCCATTTGATACTGGGGGATTAAAATGTCCAAATCTTTAGGGCTGCAACTAACGATTATTTTAATAATCGATGAATCAGATAAAAAAAACAAAAGCATTGATTTACATCAACTCAATACATACATACTTGTTGTTTTAGTTAATAGTTGTGTAAAGGTAAGTAACCCAAATAGCAGATACAGACAAGACAGACAGACAGACACACACTTATTCATTAAATTATTACCATCATTGTAGTAAGTGCAAGTTAAGTTCATTTATACACCACACACTAATATATTTGTCAACAATAACTGATATGGGACAAAGCACATAATATATACATGACAACAGACTGAAAAATAAATGGGCCAAAAAAGGCGAGTGAATAAAACCATGTCTTTAGTCTTGCAAACTGTACCACCCCTGCTTTATTACTGTTATTACCGAGCTAACGCTAGCTTGTCATGCTAGTCAGCTGGATAACGAGTAAACAGCAGCACCAGAAGAGCTACTGGAGGGACGTTACGTTCCTCACTTCAGATCGGAACAGAAGTAGGATAGTGTAGTGACTTTACCCTGCTGTTGAACTCCCTTCCTCCTCATCAAGGACTCCAACATGTTTACGTTTTAGGTGCTGACTCATCACCGTGGTGCGCCCGTGCCATGCCGTGTCGCTATTGCTTATCTTGCAATTAACACGTTTTTGATTTATTTAGTGTGAAATGCTCCCACACCTTGGATGACTTAGGTCGTACTGATTTCTCTGCCTTCGCCGTGTGTTTCAGAACAACGTTACAGGTCTCTCCGGTCTCTCTCCGTATTTCCTCTACCCCCGCTCTGCTATTTTTTCTTTTCTTTTCTTTCGCTCCGCTCTGCGCCGCTCTGCGCTCAACTAAAAAAATTATTATTAAACGAATCGATAATTAAATTCGTTGCCAACTTTTTTAGTAATCGAATTTTATCGATTTTATTGATTCATTGTTGCAGCCCTACAAATCTTTATTAGTAATTTTTAGCAACACAATTGAGAACTATAATGTTCTATTTTTCTTCTGGAGATGCTCTGTCTTGGATATGGCTGGGTATCGTTACAAAAATTTCGATACCGGTACCAATGCCAATACCGTGACTTTGATACCAGTTCCTGAACGATACTTTTTTCGATACCAATTTTATAAAATCCATTTTACCAAAAAGAAATTACAACATTAAGGCACAAATCCTTTATTTATTTTTCAGCTCTTACTACGTGAGACTACTAGAGTTTTTCCTGCATGCCTCTACGACGTTTAATGTTAGACAGCCAATAACAAGCATTATGAGATCTTGGTAGAAGCATGCTGCATGCTTATTGGCTCACTGACACTGATGAGATTTACTCCTTAGGTATTGAAATTTGGTATTCTCAATACTAAGGAAGCAATTCGGTCGGTGCCTAAAATGTATTGAATTTGGTACCCTTGGATGGACATCGAGTCCGGTTCTTTTAAGGTAACATTGCATTTGCACCTCTATTCAGCCAAGCTAAAGTACTTAAGAACACATACTGCTCATCCTATAGTTCTTAATATGGTCAATGTATGGTATGAGGTAAACGAATATATGAACATATTGGACTTTCTGTCACAATTCAGGTTGATTCAGGTTGATTCAAGGAACGCGTGGATGTAAGGTTTTTAATATGTGCGATGTGTAATGCGGGAGTTATAGGTCTATCCTTGATTATAGCGCCACCTAGTGGTCCACATGTGTAATTTTTGATATGTGAGGTCTATGAAGCATTGTACATTTACCCTGATGAATCCAAACATGGTTCCATTAGACCACGCCCACTTTGAAGAATCAGTATACTATTGTAGGCATGGCTTCAGGAGTGGCCCTAGATGGTACCCGCCAAATATTGTAAAAATCTGATGAGGTGTTCGTGAGAAATAAACTTTTTGTATTTGTGGCGCCCCTAGAGAACAATTTTCGCCAAATTTGTTGGCGAGCCTCAGAGGGTCATGCCAAAGAAAAATCTAAAGACCAATCCTGAAAATGGCACAGCCTCACCATGCACGGTTTAGGCTGTAGCGACACATTTACAAGAATAATTTACCGAAAAATAATATACAAGAGGGTTCCCAGCACCCCTGGTACTGGGATCTGCGCATCCTTGCATACGCGTGATCCCAGCCCCCTCGGACTCGGACCCCTAATTAATGCTAAATTACTTATGAAAATTCAGCTACATGTTTAAGGATGGACGCTGGGATTAAACCTGTAACTTGGTCAACCTCCCTGATCACCAGGCACTGGTTCTGCCCCTCGATACCAAATGTTAGAATCCCTGCGAATATTAAATGGGCCACACTAACAATAGCTCTATTCACACAACGTCCAGGGCCTCGGTTCTTTCAGGGGAATGAAGATGATATTTGTAAAATTTGGCTTGACCATTTCTAATCTACAATGCACTTTTGGTGCTAAGCCAAGTTGCCCTTCCTTCAGCCACTACCCTGCCACCACCCCCCCCCCTCTCAGAGTTTCTTCTGGCCCTGTCTCTCCATATCACAGACACAAACGCCTGCTGCCCAACTGGTTTGTTTCACGGTCTATCAAACCACATGGATACTGTTGTCCTCCTCACCTGCCTCTACTGGAGAAAGTTAAGGCCTGTGCTTATTCAATAATACATCCCCTTCACTCTCAGTTTTTATTATATTATAGATCTCTCATAGACAACCTGAGACATTTGTGCTGCAGCTATGATAAGGATGATATGGAAAAAAGTATATATCACAATATTTTTGACCACATACATCAATGTCAATATTGCGGCGATATTGTAGGGTTGACTATTGGTGCTTTCACAAAATATAAATATTTTTGATAAAAAATCACCAATAAAGTGGATAAAATGACTAAGTGGGTAAAGGCAAATAATAAAACAGCTAGTAAGTCTGGTAATTACATGCAGCCTTTAAAACCAAGAAAATACAACACTTATGCCGTATCAGAATATTACAATATCCAAATTTTAAGATGACATCTAGCCTCATATATCGATATATTGCCCAGCCCTAGCTATGATATTCCCTGTTTTGAAGGACTTTTCATAAATAAATAAATAAATAACAGAAACAGAAAGTTGAATTCAAAATAATGAATTTGGATGAGGCTCAGTGTACTGTGCTGTACGAGATGAATAACCGTTTAGCTCAACCGGAGGTTATTCAGAGTTTACAGCCTACGTGCTCAGACTGGTACTTGGCCCATCTGTCATAAAAAAAAACACCGGGGAATTGCAGAGAATACAGTTTGACAGGGGAGGAATGTGTTGTTGTATATGAAGAATGATATAAAAACTTTTATTAATCTTTTGGCCCTTTTTGACCTTTTCCTCTGGCATCCCATACAAGGAAGCAATAAATTAACCAGCTGAAGCCAAAAGCAAGGGAGTGCTAATGAGGAGAAAATTATGGAAATCTTGTGTGGAAGAATTTTGGTAACAAATCAAAGTTTTTACTCAAAGTTAAGCTTACTAAGGTCAACCACTCCAAGCCAAGTTCGCAGCTGAAAGCAGGCGCTTACCATTATGAATAAATATGACATGCCTTTTTTCCCCAAACTCACAGGAGTAAAGTGAGGTGTGAAAGAACAGAGCAGATATCTCTGATTAAAACATGTGATTGCATTCCCTGAAATGTTTAATAACTCTCAGTTTGCATTAAATACAAAACACACCTGTTAAAACATTTCTTTTTCAAAATGTCGGTAAATAAGTGTAACATGCGAGTGCCAACAAATGCACTCAGATATCTAATATCTCTAACTTGGCCATTGCACAGTTGACAACAGTACTTGCAGCCCCTCCTGCCTGTGAATTTTTTACCCATAGTTGAGTAGAGGGTCAATAACAAGTCACAGTCAAGCATTTTTGTGAAGATAATCCCAGATGCAGTTTGGATGCCAAAGACACATGTTCATGTTGAATGTAAAGGGCGGCCACACAGACGGACAGAATCAATGCCAGACCTGTACAGGAGAGTCCAGTAAGTAGTTGGATTAGCCCTTTATTATACAGCAGAGTTTGGTTAGCTGTGCTTCCAAAGAGGTAAGGCTTATGACGTGTTTTAAGTATAGATTAAAGGGTCAGCTCGAGGTCACTGCCAAATGTGAGAGCCCTATCAAAACTCCCAGGGTGGTTGACCAGCAACACACCAACTGCACCAACTAACAGCCAATAGCTGTTATTAAACCTGTGTTGATGGTCTGGTCCTGTATTCAAAACGGTGTCAAAAAAAGAAAAACTATAATTGTTTTGATAAAAAAATAAATCACACCTCCCAAGAATAACGAAAGATCCAGAAATATTTATAAAAGCACAACACATGGTATAAATTAGCTTTCTGCATACTAGGGGCTTACTAACAAAATACAATTGAAAATGTTGGAATAATATATTATGTACGACTTTTCAATTATAATTTTGAAAAGGGCAGCATTTGTTTTGAAGAAAAATAAACACCTGCATACAGCAAAAGGTTTCTTTGAAAAACTCACAATAAGTGCTCCAAGTGCCAGCTTTATAATTTAGATACACCACACTGTAATTATTACAGTAAAAAGGCTCTGTTGTTAATTTACATACTGAGAAATCAACTAACTTTTTGTCCTGATCTCTCAGATAGAACTCCAACTTTATGTATGATATTGCAACACTATACTTTAAGGTCACCTTAAATTTTAAAATGATATCGGTCTACGAGCGCATCGTCATCCTCTACAATATATGACATAAATGGCAGTTACCGTGCAGCTACGCTGCTGAGAAAAACCATGTGACAGAGCATTATATATACACTTACACTTAGCTTGAGACGACTCGGGTCTTGGAGCAGCAGGGAGGGGTCGCTGGGACCTGGGTTGACTCGATGAGAGCGCCATCTTCACGGGGCCCACATACTCGACAAACGTCCCTGGGAAGTCGCCTCTCTGTTTGGTGCGCTCGTTGTAGCCGAGGAGCCAGCCCAGGCGCTCAGGCTGCTCCACGCAGCCCTCCTGGTAGTTCTCCATGGACAGCAGAGAGGCCTTGCTGACTGTCAGAAGGTCCCCAGGCTGCAGATCCAGGTCCTCTTCCTGGTCCTTGGTAAATGCGTAGAGCGCAAGGTACTGAAAACCTTCCATCGCCATTTTGTCAGGGAGGCAAAAATCAAAATGGCCGCTGAATAGAGGATTAGATGGTGCAGCCCGAGTCCCACTGCAACAACAGAGGTTCGCCTATACAGAAATCCTCCTCAGAAACCAAAAAGGCTGTCGAGTCACTAAACTCTGGTGTTGGTGTTGGTACGGTGGCTTAGGGAGTCGGTGGGGATGAGGGGAGGAGAGGGAGTCACCCAAAGCTTAGAAGCATTTTCAAAAGTCGATAAGATAGTGTTCTGCTACTGCTATGTCTGCAGAGGCAGCGGTTTCAGACCTGGCCGGTGTTGGTGAACTGGTGCACTTTCCTCAGCTTGATACCCCGGTTGAGCCAGATGATGGAGCAGAGGGAGAGCGTTGGCAACATGCTCTTTCAAGCAGCGAAAACCTGCTGGCTGTGGCTATTGGAGCAGCCCGGTAAAAGATTTTGCCAGTCGAGGGCCCTGCGTCATTGACTTTCCGCGGTCAAATCAAGTTGTCTGATTGGCGGAAGAGCGGGAAGGTCTTTAATCCTCTTCGGTTCTCTCAGGCTACCACATGTTCTGGACGAGGACTGTGACCGACCTGCAGGACACGAAACACCCCAAAAAATTAAGAAAAGGAAAAGAATATAACAAAAAACAAAAACTACAATCATGAAAAATACAAATTAATTGCCAATATCGTTGTTTGTATTCGATAAATAGCATAAGTGAAGCGGCACATATCTATGTGAAACAAAGCTTAAAGCGGTGCAAGAAAATGGCGAACTGCGGCAGCTCCATGCACTTGTGCATTCTTCAGTTAGGACAGAGAGATCGGATGATGCTGCTGCGTCATGACCAACAGCAGACTGGGTCCCTGGACAGCCTCCATTCCCTCCAATCTACATTCACACATTTACAGCCTGAACTGATGCATCACAGTTTCCACAGGAACGAGAAGTTTCACTGTGAAATACACGTCCCTCCAACTTACACAACAACACGTGCGATTTGCGGTATCCAAAGAAATCCATGCAAAATGGCGAAGAAAATGTTTTCGCAATATGAGCATGCAAAGAAAACTAACCTGCATCACGGCTATAGGGCAGAAACATGCAGACCCCTTTGCAACAGTTCCCTCTCCGTAGGAGAGAAAAAAGGCAGCTCTGTGTTACCTCAGAAATATTTCCGGCTTCATTCTGTCAAAATAGCTAAATCACACTTTGCCAAGTCTATTCAAGATGAGAATACCGAAATGCACAGTCAAAGCCTGGCACAACATCAGAAAATACCACTTAAAAGCAAATGTTTTCAAGCATAATATCACGCTACTTTGAGCCAATTGTATCATAGTTTCTATATACAGCAAAAAGGTCATTCATGGACCCATAACAAATATTCTTTGAAGAAGATGATTGCAAGTGCAAGTAAAAGTGCGCAATTATCACCGTATAACTAACGGCAACATAACAGTTTCAAAAGGCTGGATTTTATCATTATAAAAAGATTGTAGTAAACCAAATTAATCAAATCTATCAGACACACAATTAGAAAAATCCTAATTTAGGGTGCTGGGCACACTAGATTATTATATCCAGAGCAAAATATGGAAAAATAATGTATCTTGTTTGGCCATTTACGATTTGAGCGGGGGGGTCAATAAAATAAAAATGCTAAAAAGTTAAAATTCAAAATGGCAACTATACTGAGAGATGAGACAGGGAGCGAGGGAGAGAGAGAGAGATTAGGGTTTCCAGATTAAGTACATCTGTGGACCAACCAATGGTCCTGCTAACTCTCTAGACGGGATGAAGGGATGTCAGTGAGCAGATGGAGCAGGTAGAGAGGGATGGTGAAAGGGACAGGAAGGTGGATGGAGGTTCTGGTCTTGTATGGCAGGAGTGAGAAAGTACTTGGGGCAATTTCCCGAAACATCCAAATCCAAATAATCATAGGCCTGGTTCGTGAGGCCCGATGTTGTGCAATCATTTCATTAACGTTCCTGAATGGACAATGTTTTGACTGATGCATTGCAGACGCCTAAATAAAATTAGGTGAGAACATAAAAAAAAAAAAATCCACCTAAACCTCCGGTTTGCAGCTTTGTAAGCTAAAGTGCATGCTTCCGAACCTTGGTCTAGATTTTCCTCTCTCCCCACGACATTTTGAAAGCGAATGTACTGTACATTCACTGAAGACCATCGTGAGTAACAATATCATCTTTTTTTATAAAAGGTTTAAGAGTTATCGTGACAACAGGATGCAGCAGAGTGCAACACTCACCCCACTTTTGGTTCAGAGAGAAGCAGGACAGGCTCAGCGAGACTCTCGGTCCAACATCCTTCGAGCCGAGAAGCAAGAGGTGCCAGGCTAGACACGTGGCACTGGCATACCCAACCACAGCCCGCAATCCTCACACCACCATAACCCCCCCTCCCCACCCCAACCCTAAACCCACCCTCCCTCCTCTCTCCACCTGCTCTCCAATTCCCCCCCCCCCAAACACACACAGAGTCCTGCCTCCAACTGGCAAACCCCCCCCCATCCTCAGCCAGCAAAAAAGTCCAGTCGTTTTTCCAGTTGCCATGTTTGATTTGTTTGCAGTCAGAGCGCTGCTGCAGAAAAGAGGCAAAAACAAGATGAAGACGAAGTAAAAGAAAAAGCAGTGCGCAGGAAACGCTCTTCATTCAGAAATCCTTTTTTATTATTTAGTTCCAGAGTAGAAAAAGTCGTACGAGGTGAAAGAAGTGTCATCTCTGTTACAGTCCTGGTCTGATACTGTTGAAGGAGCTCACAGTTCAGGGCAGCAGCAGCAGCTGGCAAGCTCAGCGTCACTGGATCCATCCTTTTTTAAGACTTTTTATTCAGTCAGAGCAGAGAGAGCGACAGAAAGCAGTGGAAAAAAAAAACAGAGTGAGACTGAGAGACGGAGCACTTCGCTATCAGCGAGTCCAAACGGCTGAGGGAGACCACAGGAAAATAATTAATGAATAGGCAGCAAGTAATTCACTGTTGCTAGAGAGAGGGAAAGCTAATCCTGCACTCTGATTGGCTGCAGCTCTGGCCATGTGCTCCCCAGTCACTAGAGAAGCCGGGCAAATCAAGGAAATGTTCTAATATTAGAAAATGTATCTAGGCAGTGATCAAACATCTGACCCAAACAACCCTACCTTTTCCCACACACTTGACTTTTTTCATCTTTGCAACCGTCACGACTGCTTATCTGGGATGAAATGATGCTTTAAATCAAATGGAACTGACAAAGGAGGATGATGATGAAAACATAACATGGAAAAACTGAAGGCTGAGTGTGATTGGAGAGAACTTAATGAGTCATGTTGAAGTCGTGCAATGAGATGAAAGGAGATGTTTGTTTTGCTGAATTAACAGGATGATAAACGTCATAACTATATGCACTAAAAGAAAGAAAAATACATTCTGGCCTTTATAAAAGACAAGCACTGTGAGAAACCATGACAACATTCACTCCTATCTCTCTCTCTCTCTCTCTCTCTCTCTCTCTCTCTCTCAATCTCTCTCTCTCTCTCTCTCTATATATATATATATTTATATATTTATATTAGGGCTGCTCCCTCTTAGTCGATTAGTCGACTAATCGGTCATTTTGGTCTTAGTCAGCTTAGATTTCTTTAGTCGATTAGTCATGTTTGTGCTTTTTTTCATGCTGAATGACTTATTTCCGAGAAACGTACGAGCACATCTCTGGTAAACACAAGAATTAAAGTGGTGCTTTTGCATGACTCTTTCTACTAATCAATTAGTTGATAAAATTTAACTAGTGTTAGTCGACTAAGAATTTCTTTAATCGAGCACAGCCTTAATATATATATATATATATACAGATATACATATACACACACTTCCACAGTGATAGTAAGTAATTCTTTTGATTTCCTATTTGTTATTTATTTTACAGACATTTAACTGTGGGAGAAAGCGAGACCTAGATTGAACTCAAAATGGCATCTAGATTTTCCTCTGCTGTCTGCAGACATCAAAGGACTCTTGATGCGTTTAGTCAGCCAGTGGAGCTCTGACCTGTTCATTATACACCAGTATGCATAATGTAAAATGGCAAATAGGCTATTCAGAGCATCACTAACACAGTCAAGTCAGACAGGAGCTGTTGACATAGCTTGAAGACCAACAACCCATCTCTGCTTATGTGTTTAATCAATTGTTGATTTTATTTTGGTTATACTACGCTTGCTTTGTTTGTAATAGATATTGGTTTGAACTAAAATATTATTTTACTGCTGGTCTTTTAATATTAATTTGAAAACTATTAGGTATTTAGTTATTCATTTATACATACAATAACTTGCACTAAGAATTGACAAAATTTGTCGATAAACGGATTTTTTTGATTGGTAAAAAAAAGAAAAAGAATAACAATTATTGATTAATTAATTAGATTTTCCGAGCCAAAATGTCAAACATTGATGGGTCCAACTTTTCTCTGTTTTATGGTAAATATATTTGGGTTTTGGACTGTTGGACAGACAGAACAAAACAAAAATTAGACATTTTTCTCTATTTTCCAACGTTGCATAAGCTTAGTCTGGATCAATAGAAGTACATATTCAGGATAAATCACGCTGAAACTGGCAAGTTTTGAAGAAAATTTGCATCGTGCAACAAGGCAGTCCTGCTTGGTTCTTTAGGTGAATGATTGTAAGGATGTACAGAGAATATGCTTATGGCATTTTCTCTCTAACTGGGACATTTTGGGATCAGTTGGTGAGATTACTGTGGACAAAGTACACGCGGCGAAACACTGGTAAGAGTAAATGAGGTTTAATCATGTATCCAGTTAATTTAAATAGCTCACCTTACTGTATGGTGTGAACAGTTAACGTCATTTAATACTGTATGTGGCATTTCTTTAGCGGGGTTCCACCAAAACAAGTTCCTTCCAGAGACTATTTTGCAGAGCCACCGTCGCTGCGTCCGGAGCTGCAAGCGCCCAAGACGACTGTGATTGGTTTAAAGAAATGCGAACAACCCAGTCCGTTTTTTTCTCCTAACCCAGAATGTATGTGTGGTGTAGGCAGACCTTACTCCACAGCGCTGTGGAGATAGGTCTGGCAATGCAAGACTATGTTGGCTAAACAATTAATCATGACAGTAACTGGTAGATAAATTAAAAGTAAAAGTTTGTTGCAGCCCTAGACTATATATATATAAAATACTATACTACATATTAGAAGTGAGAGATATGGGATTTTATAATGAGATAATGAAAGGACAGCATACCATGTTATTGTACATTAATTAACTTTTAATTAATCAGTTAATTATGGATAAACTATATACACTGTTTCTTACCTCAAGCTCGGTGTCATTTCTGTACTGACTTACCGTATATAGGCTGCCAATAACTATATATCCGAAACAAGCTTATATCAGCCGATATACTGGCCTGGACAATTTATCGGTCTAGCTCTATATATTAAGTATGAAATTAGCTACATAAAAAAACTCCTCAATATATGTAGGCCTATGTAATTCATTCCTCCAATCTATCACCCAGCTATCGGCTACCAATGCAGATGAACAAGTTTCTCTGAAAACCTGAGGGTGTTGTACATCTTCTTTTCACCTTTCACCCTACCGCATCAATCATTATCATCAATTGGGACTTTTTTTTTAGTTACAGCAACAGTCACATGTATGTATGTAGGTCTGTGTAATTAGGTGAACCCATCATTTTGACTATTTCTTTAAAAGTTTAAAAAGGGAAACAAATGCCTTTGCAATTCCAGTCCAAATGTCAGCAGCAGTTCATCCCACGGTTGGGATTATTTTTCAAAAAGAGCTGATGTTTTTTTTTTATTTTTATAAAAAAAGATGAAATTGATTGCTGTATGCCTCAGGGACACAGTTTATGTATTTCATGCATCAAGAAAAGAAATAATGCCGTTTTCTGTTGTCCTTAAGTGACTTTCACCAAGGCAACTACATGCATTGTATAAAACATTTACGTGGACACAGAGTTATTGCTTTAAAGTGTATGTATGCATAGGCCCTGCTGGCGAGGAGCTGACTACAGAGCCACCACGCATGCAGCCTGGCCTCGGGCCATCTGTCCACATGGAACTGAAAAATCTACTGCGCCACAGGCAGCGAGGACAGGCCAACAACACAGGAGCTTGTGAAGACTACTTTTGCAGCATAAAATGGGGGCTTAGGCATTTTATGATTTAAGTTATGTTCACCTGAATTCTATCTGTCCTTAACGACGCTGAAAAGCTCCATTCGCTGAGTAGAAACATCTGTTACGAAGATTATGTAGCACTGAAACGGCACTGTTCTGAAAAGTCAACTACACCACGAGGCTATACAGTTAAAGAGGACTCACTGTATTTATCAGAAGATATAAGACGCAGGCAATTCAGCGCCTCAGCTAGTTTCAAACTGCTACCTTAAGTCCATGCAACCACAGATACATTTTAACATTTTGACTGCAACAAAGATATCAAATATGATAAACCTGCAAAATCTGCACCAGTTGAAAATTACCACAACCCTTTTTGCTGTGTAGTTAGCATGTAATTGGTTAATATGCCTCAAACTTTACGCATGCCCATTTACCCCTCACAAGTGCACTATAAATACATAAACCTGCATTTCAACCAATCTGTTACTACTGTGAAACACAGCTTTTATTTGGTAGTAACTAATTCAAATTAAGTGGCACCTACATCAAATTAATGTAACTTGCCAAGTGATGCATTTCTCTGGCTTTCAGTCTATCACTTGACATTCTGATACAATAAAAATGTTCTATGATGGAAATATTATTCCTGTATCATGGGCGAAAGCAGAGGAAAAAAAAAGTCAATAAGTCAGTGACATGTTCCCAACTCCTGTCAGCACTTCACAGCCATTGGTCACATCCAAGTGGACGTTTCCAAAAAGTGTATTACAAGTGAATAACCAAATTTGTACCCAGGAGTCCAAATAGGCTCATTTATCTCCCGGAAAAAGTTAAGGAAATCATACTTTTGTTATTTATCTTATAACCTTAAAGCCCATTAGATGTTTGGTTTTTCTTGGATACAAATCCCAGCTGAGTGTCTGCAGCATTTCTAACAAAGCCACATCTAAACTGTCCTTAAAGTCGTATTCTGCTGCTATTTCGATCAAAAAAACAGTTATACTGGGCCCCCCAGCTGAAGGACATATAACAAAAATAATCACAGCTGTACTGCGTCTGGTGGAACTTTTTATTCAGCCTCTCTGAGAAGTGACACTTTGGCATTTTGAGAAAGCTCCACTGCTTTTGGAAGTAGTTTTAACGTAAGCCCTGGCTGCAAGTCATTCTGAGCATTTTAAGATATTTAGAAGAAGAATGAAGGCTTCCCACAAGTCATGCTTCACATTGATGAAGCAGTATAATGGAGGATTGACGTTTGGTTGCATTATGCTGGATTCAGTAATTACGGGAGAGAAAGATGGAGTCTCCACACAGCTGAGTGTTATTATGCAAGTGGCACAATTTACATTAACTCCTTGATGCATGCTAAAATCCCCAAACCAGGGATGGATGTAACACACGCATATCATGTCAGGCCTTCAGCTGTGTTGGGCCTCCATACTGTACGGCAAAAGGCATTATAGCGTCACATATACTACCAATGTTATACACACAGTACACAGTGCAATGTATGTTGGCCTATATGTTGTGTTTAAGACAGTAGCCTAAACTTATTTTTATTTATTTTTTCAATTTTAGCAACCTCTAAACCTAAAAAAAAATACAATTGAATTTTAGCATTTAGCTAAGAAAAAAAAAACATCAACTTTGAACTCGGGGGTTTAAATTGTGCATAAATGGACAACTTTAAGAGCTACTAGCCGGTTTAAAAGTCCTCTTTCACCTTGTTAACTGGACATATTAAGAATGAACGACAGACATAAAAACAACAAAATAATTCAACTCTAAAGCAACTTCGGAAAAAGAAATGTTAATGTTTCAGTAACTTCACAGGCTCAGCGTTTGAAACACGTCAACTGGCGACAAGCCGCGAGCACCGAGCAACACGCTGCACGAGTAAACGTTAACGTTCACGTTACACAGTTTAGCTCAATTTGTACTGTTACTGCGCAAACTAAAATAAAAATAAACACGGAACAAATCTTGAGTTGAAACGTTTAAACTAGGGCACAAGTCAACAGCATGAAGCTGCGTACGCAAAGCACACTTGCAGCGCTTCCACCATTTTCCAGTACAGTGGCTGTACTGGAAATGTGCAATAACTTGGAAAAACTCACCCGCGGATATTTCTCGACTCTTCTCACTTTTGGCTGCTGCGCTTTAAACACTTGAAAGTAGCAGACAAGAATCCGTGTGGTGTCTTTATCTGCGGACAATAGCTTCTTGGTGTGCAATACATTTCTAGCAAACCTTCTGTTCACTTATAGCTTTGCCTTCTTTATTTCTTTCTCTCGCTCGCTCCTTCTTTCTTTTCCCGTTCATGACTCCCTGCTCCCCTACACAGCCATTTTCCAGCTCAGCACGGCGCAGAGAAGGGGAGTGCGTGGGAACTAATATAAAGAGCGCGGAAAGCGACGAACTCGAGCGGAAAAGTCCGAACGATTAGTGAGGGGTCACCAAATAGCCTCGGCCCACAATGGAAATTTGAACCTGACAATCTTAAACTGCAAGGCTGCTTTTTTCCCCCCCAACCGACTGTATCCTTTAAGACCTCTTTTATTGCAAAGAATCCTGTTCATATGAAACAGACTGCATGCTAAATCCGCGTCTGATCCCATGTTGAGTTACATTAGGAATACGGTCTTATGTCCCTTTTTACCATTAATATCTTACCTTTCTCTAAGCTTAAATATTATTTCAGCTCATCTACTTCTTCATACATTTCTAACACTGTGATTTAATATTGGAAAACAGTAAAAGGGACAACTGAAAAGGACAAAAGTGGATATTATCTGTGTATTTTAGTCATTTATCATACCTAGTAATCATTATTGTATCATTTATATGTGTTTATCAGTGTATAGAGTGCCATACCTGCATCAACTGTTGTATGAGGGACAAATGACAAGTACAAACGCACTGTTGTCCTGGACTTTGTAGTCCCTTTGCAATGCATTTATTTCAAGCACTGTTAAAGACAATTAAAAAACAAACAATGTTACACCAGTCTGCATCAGATACCCACATACGTAGGAATTTTACAAAGTTTGTCATTTGGGGACAAAGGGGTCAAATGGAGAGCAACAACATTAAACACACAAACACACAAATTATGGAGGATGACAGTTGAACACCCATTTGAAAACATGAAGCTTATCTCACACACACGCTGGCAAAAATAGAGATGAGAAGAGTCGCTTCATTTCGATATGTGATGATGACCCGCTGGTAATGACTGCTGCTGAGATCACAAGTATAACATGATGATACAACTTATTTTTATGATGCTATAGGAGTGTTTGGTTGGGGTAAAAAAAAAAAAAAAAAGATCTAATCCTAAGAACATACCAAGATGTATATTGCATCAGAAATACAGCGATAAGTCCTACACAGACACAGTTTTTCCCAAAGTACATGTTGATAGAACCACAGTTCAAGGCTTAGTATGTGCTAAACATCCATTATAAATTCCCACATTAACGGTTCCCTCACCTCTGTTAACTTTATTAAAACTTAAGAACAATGTCTTCTGTGTAACAAAATAATCTGAAATAAGACCGGGAGGATTTTTTGCTTACTGATCCAAACAGTTCCTGAACGAAAACAATACGGAGAACAAAAATACTAAATAAAGAATACACGCAGTAGCTGAAATCCAAATTTCATGTGTTCACATCTCAACAAAAATTGAACTTTAAAAGCTCATATCAGTGACTGAGCATCATATTTAAGAAACCAAGGCCCTTTGGATAAAATAACTTCCAAGAGCTTTAAAAAAAAAAAAAAAAAAAAAAAAAAAGTTAAATTGTGGGAATACAATATTGGGTTGTGAAGCATGCACAATCCTTTGAGGCTGATCGCACCATGAGATTAAGACCCTGCCACATAGAAGTGACATAATAGAATGTATCCGAGTCCATCTACCCTTACAAGGTCACTTCAAAAAGCACCATCAACAGTTGCTATAAGGTCCACCATTGTTTATACAATATACATCAACAGCGTAGGTTATTATTACTGCAACAAGACTTGTTTCCATATCAAAATATACAAAAGGATATCACCTTTTTACTCATTTCTTCATCTACTCAGGGCCTCTGGTTGAAATCATTCCTTTTTTTTCCCCCTCTATAATAATTTAACAAAAATCATCAAGTCCACACACATATTTGCACTAAAATGTAAACATTCATTCATAACACACATCTTTTTTTTTAAAAACAGCCAAAGAAACTAGTTTTGGGAATCATCCTTGAAATATAAATTTGCTCTAACTGTTACACGGCTACTACACATTGTGCAAACACTTCAGCTAGACTAGGTTTGTAAAAGGAGCTGGACGGAGGCTTGATTCAAAAAGGTATTAGGAGGACAGAGACAACGGCCTGGGTTCCCAAGGTAGTCACAAAGCTTTATCCACACACCAGTATGTTGATTAGGGTTAGGATTTAAAACACCGCTAGGAGGACTGACACTTTTTTCACAGGACAGACAGAAAGTGGAAGTAGAGTGCATGCATGCATGACACACATTCTTATGTACAACTACAGTACCTCTTTTTAAATGGTTCCTATGGCTAAACCGTGCTTTGGCACCACACCTAGGCTTCCGTCCATTGAGATTGTTGATATTTCTGTCATTTCCAATGTTTATACAAGACCTGCGTTCGGGATTTTATGAGTCCAAACGGTCGCCACCGCAATCCGTATGATAGAGAGGCAGCGCAGAATAGCTTCTGAAATTCTATTATACATTAAATGTCGCAGGACACACGCAGCAATTTTGTTTCAAAGACCCAATCTGAACACGAAATAACACCCAGTTCTTCAGGCATTGAGGTAAAAAAAAAAGAAAAAAAGAAAACATATTTGTATATGGTACAATATCGATTGATGTTACCTGGCCTTTTCTGCACCTGCTGTAAAACTCATCTTCTGTGCAATTCCTGAACTAAGAACAGCTGAAGCATCCGAGGCATTTTCAGCAACATCCCCCCCAAACAAAAAAGATGAGCATAAAAAAAGTCATAAATAAGTTTCTTCATTTAAACCAAAAGATATTTACAAAATACATCAGTTGCAGGTGCCACAGTGATTTGAGAACCAAGAGAGAAAACAAGCAACTAGGAAGTAAACATAGTTTGACAGTCATTATTCTGTTAACAGTGTTGCAGGATGCATATATATTACTGAGAAACATCGATGTTAACTTGTTCTTCAGTCTTCAAGCAGTTCCTTGCGGTGATTTGGGACTTGGTCACAGTTTTCCGGACACGCATGCAAGGCCTTCAAATGTAGGTACAGTAGCAGGTCGAAGACTTCACTTCACTTTCCTCTCGTCTCTTTATTGACCGGTCGTCCCTGGCAAAGGGACTAAACTAAAACCTCTCTCTGTCTTTTGACTTGGCTTTCTGCGGCGTTGTCGTACCCTGTGATCCTCTTCCTTCCGGCTTCACGGCGGATTCCGACTGGGCCGAGTTGATCCAGGATGCCTTGAACGCCTTGGGCTGCGTGACGGGAGGCGTCGGGCTCGGCGTCGCCTCTCTCTCCTCCAAATCGTCGAAGCTCACTTCCTGCACGGCCTCCTGTTTCTTGAAGGAGTCCCTCCGGTCCGACAGCGCCAGCTTCCTCATCACCACCACCTCGCTGGAGTGGTGGTTGCCGCCGCGGTGTTGCGGCGAGGCGGTGGCGCGGTAGTGCTCGCTGCCCCCGCCGCCTGCGTCCTGGTGGCCCCTCTGCCCGCCTACGTACAGACCCTGGCGGCCGTGCTCACCCACGCAGACGAACCCGGTTGCGGTGTCCCCCTCCAAGTCCTCCAGCCCCTCCCCTTCTGACAGCGGCACCTCCATGGTGTGGCGGCGGGTGCTGTAGGCCTTCCGGTCGCCGTGGTAGCCCCCCGTCATCTTGTCTCCTGTCAGCTTCTCTGCTGACTGGACCCTCTTGAGGAGCGGGGAGCGTGGCGGTTCCGCGCTGCGGGGACGCACGGAATGGCGGGTGATGGTGGGAGGGGACAACGTCTTGCCGTGGAAACCCTGTAGGGACTTGGGGTGACACGGGAGGCAGGACGGAGAGCACTGGGGAGAGAGGGGCTGAGGTGGCGGGATGCAGGCCAGCGGCGAAGGAGGAATGCTGCTCGTGGACTTGCAGCGGCCAGCTTTGGTGTAGCGGCCCAAGACGTGTAGGGAACTGGGACGGGCCTGTGGTACAGGCGAGTTAGGGGAGCTGGAGCAAGGAGAAGAACTTGAATCTGGCAAAAAGAGAAAGCTTAGCATTAGTGGATATTTTTAACACAGAAAACATAAGACACACAAAGAGGCCGACAGAGCTCCCTTTTGGGGATGCAGATGACGCCTGGCATCCTCACTCACCTCCGGAGTGATCAGGGGCAGGGGAGCGACAAGGCGTAGACGGCCCAGGAGAGAGACTCTGCGTGGGGGAGCCGGAGAGGCTGTCGCTGGACGACTGGTGGAAACCCGAAGAGAAGCTACGACTGCTCTGCATGGGCGGAGGAGGCGTGTGCTTAGACAGCTTCTTCAGGATGCTGCGGCGGCGACTGCGCAAGAGAGAGGTGTCAGGTAAAGGTTCGGTCTGTAATATTCTTCTTTGCATGCTTACTTGAGTACAAAGACTCTGTCGCAGTGAGCCAAAGTTAAGCAATAGAGGTAAAAAAAAACAAACAAAAAAAAGCCAAAGAAAAAGACGCAACTTTCAGAAGCTAAGATCCATTAAATTGCAAGTCATAGAACTGGAATGTTGATCAAAGCTTCATCAAACTCTCTCTTTTGAGTCATGAATGAGCCATTTAAGGTCAAAGCAACAAATACGTGTGATTTTAATCCGATGCAGTTCAGACGGACCAAATTGTAAGAAACAGACTTGGAGAATGGGAATGTATGACTGTTAACTGTAGTCACTCGCGAATGAAGTCTAAGGGCCCTATTTTAACGATCTCAGCGCATGGCGTGAAGCGCCTGGCGCAGGTGCGTTTAGGACGTGTCCAAAGGGTTGTACTTAGAGTCTTCATTAATTCATAGGTGTGTTTTGGGCGTAACGTGCAATAAACCAATCAGAGTGTCATCTCCCATCCCCTTTAAAAGCCAGGCGCGTTTGGACCTTGGCGCATCGCTATTATGATGGCGGATTTGCACCATAATATTTTTATTTGTAGTCTTCTGCATGTGTGTGCACTGCTGTGCGTCCCTGTGTGTGTGTGTGTGTGTGTGTGTGTAACATGCATAGTGTGTGCGCGCTGTGCATAAGCCTAGGCACATTTTACTAATGCACTGTTAAAATAACAATGAAATGCTGCGCTGTTGACTTTAGACCAGGTTTTTGTTGGTTAATGGCGCGATCACTTCCCGCTGCCTCAAGATAGCAATACGCCAAGAATGCACCTGAACACGCCTCCCTGTAAGACCAGCACACCCATGGGCACAAAGATGGGCGCAGGTGCATTTGCTGTTTAAACGACGCGGGTGCTGGGCGGGAAACTGTGAACTGCGTTGGTCTTAAACTAGCAAAGACACTTGCTTCGGGACAAAATAACAAAACAAAAAAATTGCCGGTGCAACACAGGTGACTTCTTACTTGATGGTTTTATTGCTTCGGGCTTTGCGCTGCGCTGGGTGCAAAATAGGGCTCTAAAGCGTGATTTATGGTTCTGCGGAGGCTCCACGCCGAGCTTTCGCCGTAGCCTACGTAAGTGGCCTGGTGTTTTTACTTGTGCGTTGGTGTGTGCATCGAGCCGGCATATATGTGTGTGTGTGTGGGGAGTGGGTGATAGAGCTGGGGGGAGAAAGTGAGAGAGTGGCGGTGATTAGCTTCGGAGCGAATACCGACTCTAGAGTCATAGTGAGAGAAACAAAGTGTCTCCCCTTCGCAAGTATAAATCAAGCTTTAGTTGTCCATCTGAAATCTAATATTGAGCTTCAGACAGGAGTTCCAAATTTCTAACAGTAATGCTGCTGCTTCGTAGGACTTCTTTCCTGGGATACTCCCCTCATTTACCTGTCTTGACCGTCCTTCCTCTTGCTCTTCTTGCTGCGCCGGGCCATCTTGGCCTTGTAGCTCGCTTTTCTGGCAGGGCCCACCTTGATAGAAGTGTTCTCCAGTGCAGTAGTCTGCAGGGTCACCCGGTTGCCACTCTGTTGAACAGATCATTAACATAAACAACTATCTATAAGGCATGCTCTCTTAGGCTACATCTACAATACCGCATTTTAATTTTTTAACCGGCATTTTTAATACAAAAAGTGGTTACACTTTAATTGAAGGTATCTACATAAGAGTGACATGACACTGTCATGAACATGTCATAAACATTATAAACAAGTCATAAAAGTTTATGACATAACGCTTCTTTTAGTAAGGGTCATTCGTTTTTTGTCATGACAAGTTATGGTTAGGCTTAGGGTTCATGTGTCATGTGTTCCATGACAGTGTCATGTGTTCCATGACAGTGTCGTGTTTTCATGACAGTGTCATGTGTTCATGACAGTGTCATGTGACTCTTATGTAAATACCTTCAAGTAAAGTGTTACCCAAAAATGATCTCTGTCCTCACAAGCGCTTAGGCTCCGTATCAGAAATGATCTCCGTCCTTTCACATGACCATTCGCATACACTTTTCCCGACTTAAACACGTTGTAATCACCGGCATATACAAGATATATGGCGAAAAATAATGTAAAAAAACAAAAAATGAAAGTTATTCTTGTACCTTGAGCAGGAGCTCCACCACCTCAGTGTGGACGAGTCCCTGGACCGACTCCCCGTTGACGTGAGTGATGAGGTCACCAGCCCTTAATCCTGCCTCGTGGGCTGGACTGCCTTCCTCAACACACTGTGGACACAAACACACAACCAACCTCAGATTCAAATTACAAGTCACGCAACCACCTAATCAGCCGTTGCCATGACTGACAGTGTTTCACCTATGCAATTACTACAACCAATGTGACAAATAAACACTAACACATGTATGCACAGCATCAGATAAGTCAAAGTGCATTCATGAAAACTGAGTTAATTTGGCGCAATAATTGAGTCTTCATAGTCTTGATTTTGAAATCTGACCATCATGAAAGCCGTTTTAAATTGTCATTTTTAGAACTAAAATGTGCACGTTTCATAAATACACTCTTTATTCGTTGAATATACACAATTCTTCGTACAGGCTTAACGGCACCAGCTACGGCTGAGGACACGTACCCAGAC
Source organism: Perca flavescens (assembly GCF_004354835.1). Taxonomy (NCBI): domain Eukaryota; kingdom Metazoa; phylum Chordata; class Actinopteri; order Perciformes; family Percidae; genus Perca; species Perca flavescens. The sequence continues at coordinate 12,337,428 of NC_041342.1, read as the reverse complement.
CATGTGGTGAACAGTGTAGACGTCGGTGTCTCCCATGTAGACTCGGATTGCTCGCAACGCAAAGCCAAACCTCTTCCCGGAGCTGTGGATGACCACGGGAGGCCTGAGGCAGCTGACGCTGACAGAGAGGTCCCTGCTGGGGGACGAGTCTCTGGACGAGGGGTTGGACGACAGGGACAGGGAGGATTTGGGACTCGTAGGAGGACCCGCTGAGTCGTCTGGATCAGGAGAAGAAGGTGGTAAGAAAAGGTCATCAGATGAACGTTTATGGATAGTATGTCTGATATTTTCTTATATTTTTACATCATTCGGTATTTGATAAAAACTACTTCTATTAAAAAAAAAACATAATAACAATGCTAAACATTGAGGTTATTCTACTATGTGTGATTCTTTTGTTAGTAGAATTGAAATGCGTAAACATTATAAAGACATGACATTTTCTTATCTTGGCCACAGTATTGGTATTTGTGGTTTGTGTTTGTTGTGTAAATTACACAGCATCAGACTGTAGAGGGCACTATAAACACACAAATAGTCTTAGCAAACGGACAGACTACAGCGGTGCCTCTACAAGACTTTATTAAAAAAATTAAAAAATAACATGATTATGGCTGGAATTTTAACAGCTGAATATACAGCAGCATCAATAGGAACTAGTATAAGTGACAAAAATAATATAGATCATAGAAGAAATTATTATCACCCTGTCTACCTGGGGTGATGATGAGGGACAGGCCAGAGACAGAGGCAGACTTGGGGACCTTTCCAGCTGGGGATCTGGGTTTCTCCGGGGTCTCCAGCTGGTGGGCGATGCGCCGGGATGCCCCTCTTCGGAAGGACGGCCGGGTGCCTGTGCTGTTGCTCCGGAGCCGAATGCGGCGCAGGTTGGACACCATTCCGTCTAGAACCAGGGAGGCACGCAGCGTGAGCCCTGGCATTTCGTAATTGCAAAACTTACAGGAGAAGAGAATACACAGTGGTCCGCGTTTGGCAGTCTTACCTTCCTCCTCGGCAGAGATGGCGAAGCGAGGCATGAAGTCCAGGCTCTGGGTGCTGTTCATCACCAGTGGGCTGGTGCTGCGCTCTGACTGGGACGAGCTGGACGAAGCGCGGGGACGCAGACTGCAGGGAAAACATGCAGGATTTCAGTAAAACATGTATATGAATGTACAACTATGAGTGAGTAACCAGCATTTTCCTGTGAAGAACTACGGAGCAATTTCGGATAAAAAAAAAAAATTAATACATCCAGTTTTACCCCATTTGTTTTAGTCTGCATTGCATTACCATACGTGCAGGTAAATGAGCTCTGGTATGTTTCCTCAACCAGCAGTTTCTTGGTCACAGTCTCCGTTCATTAGTTTTAAAAACAGTTTTTATCGGCTAAAATATATCACAATTTTGTCAGTTGAGGTTAGTTCAGTCTTTCGTGTCTTAACAGTCAACTCTATTCAGGGTCATAGGGGGACCTGGGGCCGTTCCCAGGATGCACTGAATGGAAAGCACAGACCCTGAATCTGCAAAAAATGCCTTAGAGCAATGCAAAAGCCTAAAGAAGTCAACACACATACAAACTCAATGTAGAAAGAATCAAACCTGGGTTACCTGGAGCTACAGTGTTAACCATTTAGAATGAAATATAGTATTCCAAAGGTTTATTACAATATCTCATAAAAAAAGAGGCTAATTTTGAATATAAAGTGCTTCATAGTCAACAAGAGAATATTACACTTTATATACAGTGAGGAAAATAAGTATTTGAACACCCTGCTATTTTGCAAGTTCTCCCACTTGGAAATCATGGAGGGGTCTGAAATTGTCATCGTAGGTGCATGTCCACTGTGAGAGACATAATCGAAAAAAAAAAATTCCAGAAATCACAATGTATGATTTTTTAACTATTTATTTGTATGATACAGCTGCAAATAAGTATTTGAACACCTGTCTATCAGCTAGAATTCTGACCCTCAAAGTCCTGTTAGTCAGCCTTTAAAATGTCCCCCTCCACTCCATTTATTATCCTAAATTAGATCCACCTGTTTGAGGTCGTTAGCTGCATAAAGACACCTGTCCACCCCATACAATCAGTAAGAATCCAACTACTAACATGGCCAAGACCAAAGAGCTGTCCAAAGACACTAGAGACAAAATTGTACACCTCCACAAGGCTGGAAAGGGCTACGGGGAAATTGCCAAGCAGCTTGGTGAAGAAAGGTCCACTGTTGGAGCAATCATTAGAAAATGGAAGAAGCTTAACATGACTGTCAATCTCCCTCGGACTGGGGCTCCATGCAAGATCTCACCTCGTGGGGTCTCAATGATCCTAAGAAAGGTGAGAAATCAGCCCAGAACTACACGGGAGGAGCTGCTCAATGACCTGAAAAGAGCTGGGACCACCGTTTCCAAGGTTACTGTTGGTAATACACTAAGACGTCATGGTTTGAACTCGTGCATGGCACGGAAGGTTCCCCTGCTTAAACCAGCACATGTCAAGGCCCGTCTTAAGTTTGCCAATGACCATTTGGATGATCCAGAGGAGTCATGGGAGAAAGTCATGTGGTCAGATGAGACCAAAATAGAACTTTTTGGTCATAATTCCACTAACCGTGTTTGGAGGAAGAAGGATGATGAGTACCATCCCAAGAACACCATCCCTACTGTGAAGCATGGGGGTGGTAGCATCATGCTTTGGGGGTGTTTCTCTGCACATGGGACAGGGCGACTGCACTGTATTAAGGAGAGGATGACCGGGGCCATGTATTGCGTGATTTTGGGGAACAACCTCCTTCCCTCAGTTAGAGCATTGAAGAAGGGTCGAGGCTGGGTCTTCCAACATGACAATGACCCGAAGCACACAGCCAGGATAACCAAGGAGTGGCTCTGTAAGAAGCATATCAAGGTTCTGGCGTGGCCTAGCCAGTCTCCAGACCTAAACCCAATAGAGAATCTTTGGAGGGAGCTCAAACTCCGTGTTTCTCAGCGACCGCCCAGAAACCTGACTGATCTAGAGAAGATCTGTGTGGACGAGTGGGCCAAAATCCCTCCTGCGTGTATGCAAACCTGGTGAAAAACTACAGGAAACGTTTGACCTCTGTACTTGCAAACAAAGGCTACTGTACCAAATATTAACATTGATTTTCTCAGGTGTTCAAATACTTATTTGCAGCTGTATCACACAAATAAATAGTTAAATCATTTTTTTTTTTTAGATTAGGTCTCTCACAGTGGACATGCACCTACGATGACAATTTCAGACCCCTCCATGATTTCTAAGTGGGAGAACTTGCAAAATAGCAGGGTGTTCAAATACTTATTTTCCTCAAGGTATTACACGAGGGCTGGCTGTTATTCTTTTCCTCATCATTCTCTCACGTTTCATGCTCTCACCTCCCCCTGTGTCCATCTGCTCTCCTGTCAGCACTAGCCAAGTGTTTGTGTCCATCGCCAGGTGAGAGGACTCCCCTGCCCTCCCATCGCTCCTCCTTCTCCTCGCTGTGGCTCCGCTCCGACGACGACAGGCTCTGGTTGGACGGCGTGGAGGTGGACAGGTGCTCTGTGCTGCTGTACACCTAGAGTGGAAGGAAATGGAAAAGATGTTTAATCAAGATACCTGGTGGACTGTTTCCTCAGAGTTAAAGGTATAGTGGAGGATTTTTTTTTTCCGGGTGGATCATCAAGACTATTGGTCCTCCTGGTTGTCAATCATTCTGGTGATATGTTTACGTAAGGCCGTTGTATGTGCACGTCCCTAGCTTTCAGGTGTATATGTGTTGTGAGCTTGAGCTACGGTTTCAGCCATTCATTGAAGCATTGAAGCTTTTGGGAGAATATTTCACACGCTGGCGTGCGCTAAAAGCACAGGTTGGGCTTCCCACTGATGCCTCAGTCGTGAAGTTTCTACTCCACAGGTAAAGTTTGGCATGCTATTTGGAGAAATCCATTTAAAATCACTGCTAGTAAAAGTTGATGTAAGCTATGATTAGCGATGCTAGCCCTGGCACAAGTCACACACCGCGCACACACGGTAAACCTCTCAATTTGTGAAAAAGTGCAAATCTTCTTTTGGAAAGTAGGCTTGTATGAGCCATGCCGACAGCAACTTGTAAACAGTGCACTCGTGCACACGTTTAATAGGCGTTCCCTCTCGGGAGCAGGCAGAGTGTTGTGCATGTGCATTTTTTCAAAAAGTACAGAGGGCGGTTCTTTTCTAAAATTCAGGAAAATCCTCCACAATACCTTTTAACACCAATGTTTTATTTTATCAAAGAGAAATTGACGTAAGGTATATCTTTTAATGATATATATATATATATATATATATATATATATATATATATATATATATATATATATATATATATATATATATATATATATATATATATATATATACACACAGTGCTAAGCATACGTGAATCCACGTATGACTAAAAAGAGGAATAAAAAAAGAATCATCTTTTGGAAATTGATCTTAATGCCTTAATTAAAAAAAAAAAAAACCTTTAAGGACACCAATTTTCTTTGTGAATGAATAATGTATCCTAAATAAATAAATGTTCTTCCTTAAAATAGAGGGGGCATAAGTAAGTACACCCCTATGTTAAATTCCCATAGTGGCAGGCAGGCCAGTTATTTCATGGATCCAGGATACTATGCATCCTGATAAAGTTCCCTTGGCCTTTGGAATTAAAATAGCCTCTAATCATCACGTACCCTTCACCATACCTACAGATTGGCATGGAGTACTTTCCATAAGATCATCTCTCAATGCAAATCAAACCAGCTATTAGGCTAACTGAAATAAAACCATGCCAATGTCTAGGTATGGTCACAAAGAAAATTGGTATCCTTAAAAGGTTGGATTTTTCCTCTTTTTTAATTAAGGCATTAAGATCAATTTCCAAAAGATGATTTTTTAGTCAACTTTAGCATGGGTGTGTTCACTTATGCTTAGCACTGTATAGGCGAGGAAATAATCAATAGGTGAAGACCAAAAAAAAAGCAGAGCCGTACCTTGCTGAAGCGGTGAGCCACAGAGGAGAACTGTCGGAGCTCCAGAGAGGATTCATCATCGTTGGTTTCATCATCGTCATCTGAGTCCAGGTGACAGTAGCGCTCAGATCGGGCTGTAGGAAACACAATGAAAACTAAAAATGATCACCAGGCATTACTGTAAAATCTGGTCTCCGTCCCCCAAAAGCATCTTCATTCTGACAGTCCTAGGCTTGTCCGTGTGCGTGCAGACAGAGATCCATATTTGTATTGTAGTTAGGTGAGTCCATACTAGATCGTGTGTGTGTGTGTGTGTGTGTGTGTGTGTGTGTGTGTGTGTGTGTGTGTGTGTGTGTGTGTGTGTGTGTGTGTGTGTGTGTGTGTGTGTGTGTGTGTGTGTGTGTGTGTGTGTGTGTGTGTGTGTGTGTGTGTGTGTAAAGCTAACTGGTCTGCCACGTACTGTCAAAGTAACTGGTGTCATCCTCAGTCTCTAGTTGAGGTATGAATTCAGCTTTCTGTCTCAGGAGGCCGTTCCAGTCCAGACCCAGGAAGAACATGTGCATTTTCACCTCAGTGGTTCCACCTGAAGACCAAAAAAATAAATAAAAATCAGACAAACAGATTTAGCTTTCATGTCTGCCCATCTTAGGCCTGGTTCTGCTTCATAGCTTCATAGTTTGGGACCAGTGTCTCCCTTGATCCCTTTGACATACTCAAGTCAATAGTTTCTGGAGCTTTTACTGGTCAGCGCAGCCTTGTTTACCACAGCTCTGCCTCCCTCCAGACGTTGCCTTATTAACTCTCACTATCACAGCTTTGATGTAAACGTAAAAGTGTGTTTTTTTTTGGATAATTTCTAGATCAAATTCAGCCACTAAAATGGCTCAAAAGCTCACAAAGTGCTGAGATACTGTATTTTAAAGCGACACTAGAGATTTTTTCCCTGCTTCGGTCCCCCTACAGGTTGGAAACAGAATTGTCCATTACATTACATTGTCGAGTTCATTCGAACTACAGATCTGCTTCCCGATCTGGCAAAGTTGCATAATGTCATGTAGTGGACAATTTCGCCTCCAACCTGTAGGGGGACCGAAGCGGGAAAAGTTCTCTAGTGCTGCTTTAAGGTGAAAGAGCAAATTTAAATATTTTCAAAACTCTACATTTCTCCACATCCAGCAGAAGGTCACTGTGCTGTGCAACCTGGGAGCTAGCAAGCTATACTCCGGACCTTGTTCACCCATTCATCATCAGTCACACTGCCACCAACCAACCTGTTCCCAGGCGCTCCAGAGGGCTCTGTCTCAGCAGCCTGGTGATAAGGTCCTGGGCATCAGCTGGCAGTGCGTCCTCCCCTTCTGGCCAGATGATGTCATCTACCATTGATCCAATTTCAAGGGGTTTTAATTAAACAGAAACATTTCATAACATTTGAGTAATGGCCAATAACTTAAGAGCTGCACTATGCAAGATTTATGTGTGGAGAAGTTGAACGTGATGACTCGGGAACAGTGCGCTTACCGTTGACCACCTGACCAAAGAGCTGTTCTGGTGTGTCTCCAAAGAAAGGCACACAGCCCACTAAGAACTCATAGAGGATGATTCCCATAGCCCACCAGTCTACAGGCTTCCCATAGCCCTGCCTCAGGATAACCTCTGGAGCAATGTACTCGGGAGTACCACACACCTGTAGAGAGGAAAAATAGACAGAGAGCAAAGACCGATGTCTGTTAAGGTCGTAAACCCAATAGACGAGATGAAGAGATGAGAACTGAGACAAACCTGTTTGTCGATGAACTCTCTGGTATCCTTTTCAATATGTCCTTCATACAAGTTGGTGGTCATGTTCATCAGACCGATCTTTGACAGCCCAAAGTCTGTCAGCTTAATGTGTCCCATGGAGGTAATTAACAAACTACAAAAGAAAGAAATATTAGATCAAACCCTAACACAGATCTCAGACTCAAACATCAAAGGCTGAACGTTTCAGAAAATTCTGTTCCAACTTCAAAAAGGTTACCGGGCTTTTAAAAAGACGCAGGCGAGTATAATAAAAACGACCAATGCTTGAAAGTAATAAGGTGCTGCCTCAAAGCAGACACGGATTAAAATAAAAATGAGGACTCACTTGTCAGGTTTGAGGTCTCTGTGTACAATGCCATAGTTATGAAGGTACTCCAAAGCCAGGACAGTCTCTGCAAAATACATCCGAGCCATGTCCACAGGCAGGGGGCCAATGTTCTTCAGTAGGTTGGCACAATCCCCACCTTTAAGTACAAAGACGGTTGGATACAACGTTTAGGCTTTCCGAATGTTTGTGACAATGTGTCCTTTTGCATTTATAGTAGGCATAAAATAAAACCTAGTTTTGCGTGCCCTATTCCAGGCAAATAATCATTTACTAACAAGACATAATTCAATAAAATTTTATTTATAGTATCAAATCATAACAAGAGTTATCTCGAGACACTTTACAGATAAAGTAGGTCTAGACCACACTCTATAATTTCCAAAGCCCCAACAATTCCAGTGATTCCTCCAAGACCAAGCACTAGCAGTGGCTAATGCGACAGTGGCGAGGAAAAACTATTTTAGGAAGAAACATCGGACAGACCCAGGCTCTTGGTAGGCGGTGTCTGACGGGGCCGGTTGGGGATGTGGCAGTGGCAATAGTAGTTACACTAAAGATAATGGAACAGTGACTACAAATGGTAGTCGTAGTAGTTCATGTCATAGCAGGGCACTGCAGGGCGCTACAGGATGTAGCGTGGCACAGCAGAGCATGGGTGGATGTAGCAGGAAGCAGCCGGACACTGCAGGGCATCGCAGAGCGTAGCCCATAATACGCATGCATTGACAATTCAAAACCAACCTTACCTTCCACATACTCCATGACCATGCAGAGGTGCCTGCGCGTCTCAAAAGAGCAGAACATCGAAACCACAAATGGGTTTTCGGCAAAGGTGAGGATGTCTCGCTCCACAAACACCTGCTGGATTTGGTTCCTAAGCATCAGGTTCTGCCGGTTGATCTTCTTCATGGCAAAACGTTGACGGGTCTCCTTGTGGCGCACTAGGAATACAGTCCTGCGTGGCAGGGTAAGGGAGGGAGGAGGACAAAGGGAGAGAAAGAAGGATGGTTACAGGACAAACAGGGACAGGAGAGTTTGAAGGGAACGGCAGGTACGGAGAGAGAAGCATTGAGCGAAAGAAGGTAGGATAAAAAAAAAAAAGAAAAACATACACATCACTTACTAGTGAACATCAGTTCAGACTTGAAATGAAAATGCCCAGACAAATTCGAAGTGTAAACACAAAAATACTACCAAAACACACATGCTTATTTTACTTTCCTTCCTGCTTTTATTGGGCTCTCTGCGGTGTCCACGAAGACTTGAGCCAGTCGGGCCACAACAAAAGAAGTCTGTCTTACTCACCCATAGGCGCCATTACTAATGAGCTTGATAGTCTCAAAGTCGCTCTCCAGTGGTTTCCTGCGAGGAGGGGTGCAGGCTGCTCGGCTCTGAATCACACACACACACACACACACACACACACACACACACACACACACACACACACACACACACACACACACACACACACACACACACACACACACACACACACACACACACACACACACACACACACACACACACACACACAAAACAGAGGGAAAATAACTAATTAGTTGCTGCATTACATCTGGAAAGCGTGAATCCATGCACTTCAACACTTTATTGTGATAATGCGTCTGCCTGTATTAACAAGTGCTATGCTCGCCATTTAAACTGCATCTATCTAAGCAACCCCCTTCAGTACTGTTTTATATTTCTTCAATACAACTACGGTTACTTCACCCACCACTGTTTGTTCTGTCAAACTGAGTCACATTAAAATTCATTATAACTACTTTAGAACTGTTTAACGTAAGCTGGTACCTGTATAGGTGTGGCCTCTCCCGTCTCATCAGACTCTCTGCTGGCGGCTCGGTGACTCGGACTCGTCTGCTCCAGGTGGACCATGTCTGTAACAGCAGCAGACACACGGCTCAAACTCCTTTCACTTGACATGTAGATCAGGGAGGACAATGAGTGCTTATTCAACTGTTCGCAAATCACCCTCCTAACTGACTTATGATGCTTAAAATGTGCAGTAGATAAGCCTTATAAAACTAACTTTCTGTCATATTTGCTGAAACTGACCCTATGTTCCAGTAGAACTACATGAAGCAGGTCATTTAAAAAAATAATCCAGCTCCTCTGGCACCACCTACAGCCTGTAGTGTGATTTGCAAAAATCCACGGCACCCTGTTCAGATGCACGAATCAGGGCCAAGGAGTGTGGGGGGGGGGGGGCGGTGAGTCTAACTGTGTGTCACTCACTGCTCATGCACACGCATTCATTCTCCCTTGTGGGGGGAGGGGCTTAGGAGACAGTTTTGGGCTTCAGCAGAAAGAGGGGAGGGACTGAGAAGTTGTCGATGTTAACATTTTTTGGCTAAGTCCTGGATCTTCACAATCCTACCTACAGCACCTTTAACAGAACGACAACAGTCACTGTATTCAAAGCATTTTTGCTGGCGTTTTCTATTTCACGTGATTAGTTTATAACGTTGGTTAGGTGTTCTGATTTAGTAAAATGATGCTCTACTCTGTCGAATATCATACAAAGCAGTACTGACATATTTAGAGGCAGTATTTGGTCTCATCAAACTCACGGAAGGACTCAACAAGACGTAAATCAACATTCGTTCACAGAGTACACAATAAGAACAAATACAATATAATAGAAAAGGTACAAAGACAGTACGGTGCTAGCAATAAGTTGGGTAAAGTGCAATGATCGCTAAGTGCTGTAACACATAAGGCTGTGCCTCGTTTTCATTAAAAACAATAAAATGTACTAACGCATAAAATTCTATGTAAAAATAACAGTGACTCCTGCATTCCTAACATAGAAATTGCAGCAGGAAAAGCGTCATTAGCATTACTGTTTCCCCATGTTATTTAAACTTGACATGGGGAAACAGTTGAGGTTTTTGAAAATCATTTAATTGTGAAATAGGGAGCATGCAGTACAATTCATCCAACAACAAAGTCTTTTAAAATGCCTAAATAGACAGTTTAGCAGGTAAAAAAACTAAAATCAAAAAAATAAATCTTTATTTTCACAGCCAAATTCTAAACATGATCTCCCACTACACACAGTGCTTCGGCGGTACCAGTAAGTGCCAGTCATCTCAAGAATTGGGTGTGCCAGTGTCAGATGAACTGTGGGAGAAAGGCCTGTCCAGTATACACAGCTGTTCTATCAATTCAATTCTAAAGTCTTAAACATGGGGTATACTCGCCGCAGCCGACCTGTCGAGCACCAGTGTGACGTCATGGGAGCGCCGTAACTATTTATACTTGCGCGTAGTGGTCGTGACACTAGTTGCAGTTTTCTCCTGAAAACTGCCAGGACCGCGTCCACGCACGCCTGCGCTAACGAAGAGCTGTGAGAAGAGATCAGGGACTCCCCCTCTCACTGACCCACTAACTGTGTTTCTATGTTAAATCTGCCTTACAAAGCAAAAAAAAATGCAGAGGTGGCGCTAATGAGGAAAGGCTACCAACTTTGCCATTTCTACGGACTAGAAGAAGAAGAAGAAAAAAAGGTAAACAACGGCAGAACTGGCAGCAGCATTGACGTCAATGTTTTGATTTGATTCGATGACCTACGTTGTCGGATCTATGATCATGACAAAAGGCAATGTTAAATGGAAATTCAAAAGCCAAATATTAAATCCAAATGAAAATCCAATGTTAAATTGAAATTCAAAAGCCAAATATTAAATTCAAAAGCCAAAGCCAAATGGAAAATTTGGACTTTCAATTTCTCTTTGGACTTTCAATTTGAATTATGAATAAATATTTCCTCCATATGGATCAAGCCTTTCATTCGCCATAAAAGAACTCATCTTAACCCAGTAAGTTAACAAGTCCTGGCATCCGGTTGCCCTCGAGCTCGTTCATGCTTCCTGTTTCCGCTTTGTCGTGCACCGCTGAAAAAAATAGATTGGTGCACGCCCTCTGGTCGCGCACTCAAAATCCTGGCGTGCCAGCGAGATTTACGTCATTTTGACGTCATTTTGACGTCACATCGGCGCGAGCGAGCTAGGCTGCGGAGACTGTAAAACAGCCCTTACACAGACTGCATTACTCTAAAACTAAACTTAAAATATTATTATATAAAATATTTCAATCCTTTTCTCCCATGTGTGATACAGTAGATGTGGTAATGCTGAAGGATCACTATCGCACTTATGCTGGCACTGTCCAGTACTAAATCATTTTTATGTGTGACTTATTTAATTGATTTTCCAAACACCATAAAGTAAACATTGTGCCAGACTGTATATTGGAAATATTTGGCTGCTTTGAAAGGAGCCATCAAAAGCAGACTCTCAAGGCAGGTAGCTAAAATAATTATATTACCAAACTGTAAGTCTCCATCGTCCCTTCTTTTCAGAAGGTGCCTCAATGAAATGCTTTGTATTGCTACGATGGAAAAGATTTGTTTTAGCAAAACGGAATTTACAAAACTATTTCCTGAAGATGCCGTTTTCGACAATGCTTGATGAGACCTAACTGTAACTGGAGCTCTGCTGCTATGTTGTATCTTTATTCTGTGCAAACTCTCTGCTTTTTTTCTGCATACTGACAGATATTCTGGCAGTCCCTAACCTGTATGTTTTTTTCGGTTTGCTTTTTTTTATTTTTTATTTTTTTTTATCCTTGACCCTGTTGGCGGAAGGGAACTGTTTTTAGGTTGTATTACCAAATGTAATGGCACGGGGTGCTTATGAATATTGTGTTGGTTTTGTTATTACAATGTACAATACAGTTGTTATAAAGCAATCAAATAAATCAATCAATCAGCATTTCACCTTCCAAGGGATCCCTGGTGAGGCCGAGCTGGCTGATGATGTATCTGGGAATATCGGTCTTGATGCCCTGGCCCACCTTGGCTTGACCCTCGGCAACCTCCAAACGTTGGTAAAACTCCTCCGGATCAAACTCCTGTAGAAAAGCAAGAAAAGACGTGCTGTGGTTGCGTTGCATTTTAAAATAACATTTAGTTGGCCTTGGCTGTTGTAAAGCTAAACCAAACTAATAATAGCAGTGTTTTCCCTGGGTTTGTGGAAGACTTAGGGTGCACGTATTTGGCGCGGGGTTTAGGGGTCCTTCCTTAAGAAAAAAAAAAAAAAAAAAAAAAAAAAAAAAATTGACTATTTGACAACATTTTGGACCCTTAATATTACTATGTGTGTCTAAAACATTGGAAAAGCTAGAGCAGATAATAAATAAATAACTCAAAAAAGCTTAAAGACAAAACTTGCTAGAGAAGTCCACATGGGGACCGACTACAATCATTAGATCTGAGAAAAGACATTTAGTTAGTTTTGACGCTCACACTGATTTTACATTAATTCAGCTTAGGTGGTGCCCAAAAGGACTTGGGTGCTGCCCGTTAGCCTTATAAAATGGTAGGGAAAACCCTGACAATAGGGCAGGAAAGTGTTGCAAAAGAAACACACAGTCCCCCGACAGAAAAGCTGCAAACTACAGGCCAGGAAGAAAAAAAAGCAAACACAATTGCAATGTGATGACAGAGTTGGTAAGAAAGAAGGTTGAAAAAGCAAATCCAGCTCGTTTCTCTTAGTACTTAGTACTTAGTAAACCTGAATTATCAATTACACACTTACTGTCATTATTAAATGGCTTATTAAAAAGGACTACAACTTCAAACATCATCCTGTCCAGCAAAGTAAAACCTGCCGTTGCTTATTCCACATGCACCTACCCGTCTAATTATTACTGCTACAACTGTCATTACTACACCATATCATCAATGTGTGTGAGTCACCGAGCTGTGACATCTGCATTTAAAAAAAAGGGACAGATATTTTGTATAAGGCCCTAAGCTGATAAGTATGATGGGCATCATGTTGATATCGTGTCACTCCTGTACCCAGGATCCCTACTGTGTCTTACCAGACACTCCAGGAGCCTGGCAGGCCGGGAGATGATGATGAGAATCTTCTTGACCAGTTTGGTAATGATGCTTACGTCCTCGCTCTCCGAACGCTCGTACGCCTGATCGGGAAAGAACAAAAAGGATGATGGATTATTACTGCGCCTTAATCCAATTGGCGCGAGAGCCGCGAGGCAGCGCATCTCGCCCACAGAGGCTGTCTGCACTTTGGCTCTTTTTATTTTTAGCATCCATTTCATCTTCTTACATTATCTGTTGGTGATTCAATAGATCAGCGCGGTTATTTCAACATCTTGCATCAATACTCGTATCCGTTTGCTGCCTTGTCCAATTTAAAAAACGCTTGCGGATACACTTTTTATTAACACTTACTGTCTCCATATCTTAGTCTAACATTGCCTTGCCATGGTCAAACAGCAGGTTTAGAGTCAGCGTTTCAAAGGTGGTGTAAGAGTGATGATGTCAGTCAGATTCCGGGTTAGACAGCTGACCATTTTGTAATCGGCTCGGTGTCTTACCCTGTCAAACCTGTTGCAAGATTTGTTTTTTAAAAAAAAGGTATAGTCTTCTAAAAGATGTAAAGAGAAACAGCATTACAAACCAGCAATTCTAATTCCAGAGAAGAACCAGCGGGCACAGGGACAAATTCAAACGGTTTAACATGTGACAAGTAGGGACCATTTGCTTAAAATAAACGCTCTCTCGCTCTCGGAGCTGGAAAATCATTTCATCGGCAAGATGGAAAAATAATTACAGAAATGTGGCTTTAGTGGAAATATAGACAAAATATCATAACTGTAGGATAAACTAAGCTACTAGGAGACCGAATGAACACAAGAAAGCACTGCATCAACTGTACTAACTGTAGCTGAAAAAAAAAAAGAGATGGTAATTCATCAAACTTTCTGATTAAAAAGAGAAAGTAGTTCACGTCTGCAGCAGAGGCTGTAATCTGTTTTGCAGAAGGCAGCATGTGCTGCAGTGAAATTGTAGCTGGAAAGGTTATGTAATAAATCATTATATAACCAAACACTTGCACAGGTCTAAGTAATGATATAAAATGACAACACAATTACTGTCCAATGAACTGGAAACAGTGGAGAATGACAACCAATCATACAGGCAACTCCAATTCAATGTTCCCAGTGAAGATACAGCACAGCATGCAATGTCCCAGAGGGCAATCGGAGCTATACCAACAATCACAAATCCACTGATGATTTCTCGGAAGGAACAAACACCGGCTGAACAGTTGCACGGCTGAATGCTAATCAAAAACAAAAACGGTGTCACGTGTTTTCAAGAATTGGAGGGAAAAACATCTTTTAAAAAGGCGAGAAAACACTCACCTCGTGCAGCAGCTTCTCCAGTTTCTCCTGCAGCTCCACAAAGTACCTGGAGGTGACCAGGCCTTTCTGGGACTTGTCCAGACAGTCTCTGGCGAGCTCCACCAGCTGGTGCTGGATGAATCCCAGCACGCCATCAGCCAGGGGCAAGGCAGTGTCTGGGGAACACTCGGCGATGACGTCCAGCAGCCGACCCTCCATTTGGGCTGTCGCCTAGATAACCAAGATGGAATACTTCACTTAAAATGGTGACAGTAGCATTAGGGAGCCTGCACACTGCCTGCGTGGCGTTTCTGTTGCGTGGCGGCTGCGTGGCGTTTTCTATGTCTTTGCGCACCAGAAACGTGTGTGACGCGGCGCTGCTGCGGTTAGCCTTGTCTGTACACATGTATGTTTCCCATTGATAAAATGAAATAATAGCGTGTTCTTCAACTTTATTTTGTCAATATTTTTGTGTTTTATCACATATTTCAATATACATATTTTTATATTTCAATTCCCTTTCCTGAGATAACAAAGTCCATGTTGTTTTATCAGAATCCAATGGAATACTGATTTGATTACAGCAAAGACCATGTCGGCAGTATTGACGGCAAAAAAGGCTACAGAATATTTTGTTTGATCTGTATTGACAGGTGCAATATTAGAAAATCTATTTTTTATTTTTTTTTTATTTTTAAATTGCATTTATATCTGTATTTATGTCAAAACCTAGAGACTTTCAAACATCAAAATGTCATTTATTAATATGTATTTGTGTTAAAATTACATATAAACATCTTTTCGCATTCTATTTTGCCTGGAAACGCTTCCAACACGCTTGTTTGTCGCGTGAAAAATAAAATAGACGTCGGTCCTATTTCTAGCATGCACATGTTTTAACATGGGAGCCGAAATAAAAACGGACACGAGACGCCGCCAACACGCTCACGCCACGCAGCCGGTGTGCAGGAGCCCTTATATTAACACTTTCTTTTGACTCGCTCTCCAAAAAAGGGGAGCGAGTGATTTTGACGTTGCAAGGAGTGTTAAAAGTCTCCTGTCCTGGTTTTATGTGTGTAAAAAAAAAAAAAAAAAAAAAAACGTGAGATGCATTAGCAAACTAAAGCGGTTTAGCAGATACAGATCAGAGAGAGAAATAAGGCAAGAAAAAAATGAATAACACACACACACACAGACACAGACACACACACACACACACACACACACACACACACACACACACACACACACACACACACACACACACACACACACACACACACACACACACACACACACACACACACACACACACACACACACACACACACACACACACACACACACACACACACACACACACACACACACACACCCCTATACCTTAGGAAAGCGTTCTTTGTAGACATGATTCATCATGACAATTTCATTGTCAAATGTTCCACAGGTCCGTCCAGGGCTGCATGAGAAACCGGATAAAAGAGAAGAAAAAAAAATAAAATAAAAAAGAGATCAGAACAAAAAGTTAATAATTTATAAATGCTAAAATTGAATCATAAAAACAAACAAACAATGGAACTAATTTGCAAACTGATCGGGGGATGGAGTAGTGACAGATGGGACGGGATTCCCATTACAGAAGCAGGTTTAAAGTGAAATACTTGCACCAGCTAAATGCTAAACGTGGATATATATTGACGCCGTAAAACAATGTCACAAAACTGTCCTATTAAAGCCACACGAGATCTAAACATTTTCTAACGAGTACATTTGAAAATGTCTGACTCAAAGTGTTTACTGCCGGCCCGGCTCATAAACACACAGCGTGTTTGAATAGAACGCTAATGTGATTCAGATCAGGTTCTCGTGTGCAGGATCCATGGCCACATCTGTTGTGTGCACAGGGCTTCAGTTACTGGAGGGCACCTTTAAAACTGTCCATTCGCATTACAAATCAATGCACTGTCATCACACATGTTAAAAATAGCAAGCCGGGGTGCCCCTATACATCACATACTACAAATAACAATATCAACATGTGACATGCGCTTTACTATTTCTGGGTAACCGCAGCAGTTGCACAGCGGTGGTTTTATTTGAGGGCAATGGCAATAGTTAACCCCTTGGGAACTATTTGAGGGCAATAAGAAATGCTTTACACACCCTCTGGAGCTATTTCAGAGCAACGGTAGACACTTATCAGACATATATTTTCCACAGTCATGCGTGCAGTCATTTCGGTTTTTTTTTTCCTGGTGAATTTTTAGACAACTGATCAGTGGTCAAAATTAACAGACAACAAAAAAAAAAAAAAACACACAGCGTTGCTGGATGGATATGCACCTTTGCTTGTTAACTTTTCCGTTTGGTTATAAAACCAAACTAACCAAAACTAAAAAGTTAACGAGCCTACAGCCTTGTAAAAGTTCTGACTTAACTATACACTGGATGTTACACAATGTTCTCCTCAACACCCCATTATAAAAGTCTCCAGCGACCTCAAAACTCTCCACCACAAGCGCTATTTAGAATTTAGAGGGCTGTGTTCAATGGGAGCAGCTATGCTAAATGATGAGGAAATGCTATATTCTAATCCAGGGGATCACTAGAAACCATCACAGAGGCTTTTCTCTTCTCTTCTCCAGAAGCACATAAAATAATGATCACGCCATTTTGAAATCCTTCCAGCTAGTATTTCATTTTTTCGAATCATGAATGAAAGACTTCACAGAGCACTTGCCCTACTTTGGTTGGTTTGAGGCTAAGCTGCCTTCTTATAAAATGTGCTTGTTTCCATTTCTGTTTAGAGCTCTGCTACTAATAAAGTATTTTATGTTTGTCTCTCATAAAAAAAATCAAAAAAAAATTCCAATCCATGTTTGGGTAAGCAGCTGTGTAATGGAGGAAAATATACAGTAGGCTGTCATCCCCCCACCCCACCCCGCTCATTTGTATAGCCTAAAAGCTTCTGGAAAGGTGGAATGCTTTATATGAGCTCCACAGCTAGCATCTTCAATTAGTACAGCAGAAGTTTCCAAGCACAGTGGAGCACCAACAGCGCAGCATCACATTGCAGTTATGGTTAGACATACCTCTTGGCCGGGCCAAAGAAGTGACGAGTACATGTTAGCAAACAGGGAAATTATAATGGCAGGGGAGACACTTTGGTTCCAGAATGAAAACTAAAAACGGCATGGTCGTGACTTTTACTCTGCCCTTTCGTTCACACTCATTGATGTTCAACAGGTTACCTACTACAACTACAGGCTTCCATGAGTTGTTTAAACTAGAAGGGTTGATTTGTCTAACCGGCTAACCAACCCGGGTAACACAGAAGGGCTTGACTGCACTTTAGCCACACCAGCTGCAGTATCCATCAACACTGCACTTACACACACACACACACACACACACACACACACACACACACACACACACACACACACACACACACACACACACACACACACACACACACACACACACACACACACACACACACACACACACACACACACACACACACACACACACACACACACACACACACACACACACTTTGTGGGGACCCATCATTGACATAATGCATTCCCTAGCCTTCCCTAACCATCACAACTAAATGCCTAACCTTAACCCTTACCCTAACCATAACCTAATTCTAACCCTAATCCTAAAACCAAGTCTTAACCCTTAAACAGCCCTTTAAAGTTGTGGGGTCCAGCATTTTGGCCCCACAAAGCTGTCCGGACCCCACAAGTATACTGGACTCCCGGGTTTTGGACCCCACAAATATAGTTAAACAAGAATACACACACACACACCTAAATTGGCTACAACATTCAGCATACCGCTGTAGTGTAATCACGCTAGGGCTGCACAATGAGGAAAATATCTAATTGCAATTATTTTTGACAGATATTGCAATTGTGATGCATGATATTGGAGGGAATGATAATTTTTCTATCATTATTCTCATTTTCGTTGTAAAATTAAAAACATTAAAATGATTATAGTGTGATTCTTTTTTTTTGCGAGGATCTGTACAAGACAAAGATCGTTTTCTTTTAGTCTGTAGGATAGGATTTGGAGGCCGGGACGTCTCTGCAGCCCCACAATACTTCATTCACAATGGTTAGACACACACATAATTTAGCCTTTAACAAATATTTGCCCCTGTAAGCAGTGTTGGACTTCATTGCCAGGCCTCATGACATGATCCTCTGTCATTAACCTACAGCATTAGCCAGCCGAGGTTGTGGCCCATTTGAATCAAACTAATCTGATAAGGTTATCACTTCTCCCAGCGGAGCGCTACAAACATGTCTGTGTAGTCCATACATCCTGCAGTATAGTTATTGTACGATTCAAAAGCCAGGCTACCTGAGACTGCGTGAGCGGAGCCTGACAGGGGGCGAGGCGTGTGCTCCTTCTTCGTCCGCCACGCTCTCTGTGCTCCGGAAATGTTTGAACAGGAAGTGGAGATCATCTTGTGTGGGCTGGAAGGGCAACTGGTGCAATAACTCCTGGGAAGAAGAGGACTAAAGAGAAATGGGGAATGTGAGGAGAATGAGAGAAGTAGAGAGTGGAAAGGGATATTGTACAGAGGTCAGCGTACTGGAATCTGGAAACAAAACAATAACAGTGGCTGAATACTCAAACTTATTTCCCACTTTTGTCTTCTTTTAGCTGCACATTTCTATCACCGTCAGGTTGCGCTTCTGCTGCTCTGATGATACAACATCCTGTGTTAAAAGGCTTGCTCACACCACTGCGCTCTCCGATTCATTCATTATCTGGTGATGCTCAGGCTTTCTTGCTCAACTATAGATCTAAATGAGATGTAACACTTAACAAGGACATGCTGAGTAAGTAGAACATCATAAATCCCTTTAGGTTAAGGAAATGACTCAGTGAGCTTTAGTGTTCTGACTCTCCTAAAGCAGGATTTATTTTTTTATTTTTTTGTCTTCCCTGCTGCAGCATGCCCTGAGGTACGCAGCAACGGCTGTTGTGTTGGCAATGCATGCATTAAGTTTTCTCTTTCCAAGACAAAATGTGTGACACGCAGCCTGGAATTTATGAGAACTCCCGTCTGGCTGGGCTCTTGTGTTTCACTGGAGGAAGAGCAAAAAGAGAAGAGTGGCTCATCTCACAAGGAGGAAAAAGAGACGAGCCGGACAGAGAGAGAAAATAAAGTGAAAAGGGAAACAGAGAGAAAAACAAACAGAGTAGGAAAAAATAAGGGCTAGAAAGGGGGGGGGAGGAAACTGGAGACGTGTCAGAACCGAGCGAGAGCAGCATAAAGACCTCACTGACAGCGAGCCTGAAAGAGGGGCATTGTGTGGGGAGGCCTGACCTCACCGTCTCCAAGCCATGTGGCTGGCCGTACAAAATTACAGCCGTGACAGAGGAGGGCAGGTATTGTTTTTACAGCCAAGTGCAGTTTCGGTAATGACTTTCTAGACAAATTCTCTCAAGATAACGAACAAAGAAACCGTCAACAAATAGCTGACGGGTGTAGCTGGGCAGCACGTCGCGCTCCCTGCCTTTTGACTTTTCCCGAAAGGATATAAGCCGAGTAGGGAAATGTGAAACGCTGTACAGACCCTACTCATGTGTGATGTCATCCAGGAAAAAGAAGCCATGCGTTTCAACAAGACCCGTGTTATTTTAGCGATAAGACCAACTCCTGTACTTTCCCCTCGGTCAAAAGGGGGCTACACAGAGTAAATCATTTTGGTGATCATATGGTAAAAAATTAACCTAATCACTCTTTGGTTCTACTAAAAAAAAAAAAAAAAAAAAAAAAAAAAATGTATTCAGGCATATGTATAATTCAGGCAGAAAACAGACCATATGTAGTATAACGCTGTGTATTGTAACTGTCATGTATGTATGTATAAAACTCTCCATCTATACTATAAAACCATCTAGGATAACTCTGGGTTTAAAGCATCCCAGGATTCCTTCCTATTTCCTGTCTGTTGTGGAAAGAGCGATAAAAGGCCGCTGATGGAGAGATGCATCATCGTTGGACATATCCTGTTATGACTGAGTCATTAAAGTACACAACATCCACTTTCCAGTCAGCCGTTTTGGATAAATCAACTGTCTGCGGAGACTGTGGTCGACCAGAATGTCACGTAACGGTGTTGCGATGGTGTGAAGTTTTTCACCGGCCTCGGAGAACGTGTTCGGCGCCTCCACTTGCATCGCTTGAACAAATGATCTCAACTGTACAGTTAGCTCTGCAGATCCTACTGTTAGCTCTTTGTAAAGTGATCCTCAAAGTTGAATATAAAAATGTATTTTTTTTAAAAAGTAAGTGGTCGCTTTCTTCACCGAAAACAATGTTGTCTATTGCATGCTCGGTCATTTGGAAGCGCTTATATTTTTACCAAAATATGGCTAAATACACGCTTTTACATGACAAGCTGAATCAAGTTACTCAAGATATTAAAAAGGTGCTCTAACTCCTAATTCCCACTGGTTGCGGAACGGCTGCAGAACAGCGGCGGAGTCGATAGGTTTCCATTAAGGCCGGGACACATCAGGCCGATTATCGGCCGTGGGACAGTCTGGCGAGGTCGGTGACTCGAATCTGTTCGGTGTGTCCCGTGCCGTCGTCAGTCTGGGGGGGCTGTCGGCGTTCATTTTGGCCGACCTGACATGTTCAGTCGCCAGCAGGGCAGTCGGGACTCACCCGGAAATGGCAAGCGGAATGAGGGGACTAGAGTCTCTCAAAAT